>NC_056726.1:1786104024-1786269024 GCF_019279795.1 Protopterus annectens | reverse complement strand
TTTGCAATTATTATAATGTCATCTGCATATATTAACATAACTGGAATTCTTAACTCTTCAGGTGTTATATTCCCCCCTGCCTCCTTCATTTTCTATTTTATTTCACATGCTATCACATTCATAACTAATGCAAAGAGTATAAAACTCAATGGACATCCCAGCCTTTCACCACTCTTCATACGTACCTCTTGGCTTAACCAGCCATTTACAAGTATTTTTACTTTAGTATTGCTATATGCTGACATAAACAATTTCATAACTTTCTCAGTTATATTACATTCTTTCATTATTACCCATAAGGTTGCATGTCTAATTGTGTCAAGTACCTTATTAAGATCTCCTATCATGATTTTCACTACATCTTTTCTGTTCATAATATAATTCACAATTTTTCTAGAATTAATAATTCTTAACACCACTTCCCCTTTATACTATATATGCTATCTTCCATATTTTCCATTTTAGTTTCAAATCTCTTTTGTATTATTTTCATAAAGATATTATAATCATTATTATTCAATACTACTGGTCTCCAGTTTTTAATTCACTTCTATTTTCATTCTTAAATATAAAATTAAGTATTCCACTATATAATTCTTTATACATAAAATCTTCATTTAACCATTCATTCAAAATCTTTAAAAATATATTTTTTTGCCAGTCCTTTAATTTTTTATACATTTCATACCCTATTCCATCTGAGCCTGCAGCCAAATCTGTAATTAATTGTCCTAATATGTTATCTAGATCATTTCAAGAAATCTGCTTTTTCAATTCTTTATTCACTTTTTTAATCAACTTTTTACATTCCATGTTTTCACAACCTTCTTTTTTCTTTAAACATTTCTCACACATATTGCTCTACACTATTCATAATATTTTCCTGAATTCTTTTTATTTCTCCTTTTACATTTTTATTTCTCTCATTACACTACCATCTTCCTTTCCCAGTCTACTTAAATAACTCAGTACTTTTCTTTATCCTTGTAAAAAAATATCTTTGCTTATTTAACAATTCTTGTATTTTTTCTTGATTTCTTTCATATAATTATTTTTCTCTGTCAAAGTACTTTCTATAATTATGTTATAAATCTTGCATTGTTATATGTTCTATTACATTTTTCTTTCTCTGCTTTTCTCCCATCATATTGCCATTGCAAAAACATTTTTTATATCTTTCCTTAAATATCATCCACCCTTGAGATCAATTTTGATAAAATGTTCTCATAGTAATATGATTTTTCCATAACTGTATTATTAATCTCTTTCTTTCTTCATTCCATGCTTTCTCATTTATCTTTTTTATTCTTTTGCCTATATATATATATATATATATATATATATATATATATATATATCTATATACATTCCCTGTTTTTGGTGCTGCGGTAGTTGTCGCCTCACAGTTAGATGTTGCCCGTTTGATTCTCAGTTCGAGCATCTTCTGTGTAGCGACATGCATGAATGGGCGTTCCTTCGTTGAAGGTTGTGCATTAGGCCCGGCAAGCCAGTACGTAAAAATCTACTGCCAATCATTAGTGGACCGGAGTTCCGCTGTGGCGACCCCTAACCGGGAAAAGTCGAAAGACACAAACAAACATTCCCTGTTTTCTTTTATCTCTAGCCATATTGCAAGATGATAAAAAATCCTGTTTCAACTACCTCCCTTTCTTCTATAACTAAACTTTTGATACTATAAAGTAATCTATTTCAGTTCTATATATACCCTTTTTGTAAGTCCATGAATTTTTGTCCCAAAGTTTTAACTTACCACATCTTGTAACTTCTAACATTTTTCATATATCATTTCTTTTTAGGCTTGCCTCTTAAATTAAAGTCCCCTGTCATGATAATATTCATACTCATCACTACATAGTGTAAAATATGATGAAATAAACTTTCCCTTTCTTTACAGTTAGTATATGTATATAATGTTATAATCATACATACTTGTCCTTTCTCATATCCCAAATTATCTTTCCTCCCTATAGTTTCTTGATTTATAATCATTCTTCATGTGTTAAACATCTTGTTTTCTAATATGATCACATCTACATCACAACATGTATTACACCACTACAAAATTCCTATTCTTCTTACTATATTTTTAATACTATTCACATTTACAGAAAGCACTCAACATTTTTCATTTTCTCTTTTCCTTAGATTCATGGCTTCATAACTTCATAGTTAATTACTAGGGTAGCTTTCTTAACAGTCCATTGTAGGACTAACCAGTTTCCTTCTCAAAGGTGAGAATCAAACACTGTACTTTGTGTTTGTGAGTCAAACACCTCAACCATTATACAAAGCCCCCCTCTTTAACTGTATAAATTATTTTTCATCCATTTCCTAATTTTTTTTTCTTTTGCAATTATCCCTTTAAATTTACATTTTCTGCTGTTTACCCTTTTACCAGTAGGATTATTTTTTCTTTTACTACCTCCCAGTTTATGTCCTCTTCATCACTTATTTCAGAACCTTCTTCTATATGCTGTTTGTTATTTATTTCTCATTTAATTGTTTACTTTTAGTTCTGCGACTTTAAATTTTTCTTCTCTTTGTTTATTTTCTTTTCTTTCTTTTTCTTTTTCCTTACTGTTATTTTCATTTTTGCAGTCCATCCATAAATGTCCAATTTTATTACATTTATAACATTTCAATTCAAATTAATTTTGCATTATGTCCCATTTCCCCACAAATATAACATTTTCTTTTGTTACTTATCAAATGTCCCTTTAAAAAAAAAAAAAGTTTTCGGTTGTCCCCAGTATTTTCCAACACATATTTCCTTCTACATTTATAATGCTTGGTATAAGTATCATTTTCTATTTTTGACAAAAGAATACAATTGCAGGCACCAGTCCATCCAGTACTTCTTTACATAAATTTTCAAATGTCCTTTCAAAGTCTCTGTTTCTACCTCTGTTTAAAATTGTACATGAATCTTCTTTTTTGTTTCCCTGTTAAATGTTTTTATCACATAAACACTCTATGGGTTACAGCCTTTATTTTTTCATATTCTACAAGAAAATTTTCCATTAAAAAAACAGTCTCAGATATAGTGTCACAAAATAGCTCTCTGTTAATAAGAACAATGCTCTTACCTCATGTGCTTTTATATCCAAAGAAACTATTACATAATCTCATACTTTATACTTGTCCATTTCTTAGTCTTTTTTACATTGAATTTTTACCATGTACTTCTATTTCTCATTTTCTTCTGCCTTCTTTTCTGCTGCTCCACTTTTGCCTTCTTTTACTTTCTCTCCATATGCTTTCTTTTCCATCTCACCACTATTCTTCAGGATTGTCTCTGCATACTCCTTTTGTATTTCCTCCATAATGTTGCCCTACGAAACATCTGCTTCCTTTTCTGGCTTACTATGCATCACCATTTCTTTAAGTAAATTATCTTGCAACCCTCCTGACTAGAGGGTTGTAATTATACAGCCATCATTTGCTGACCCATGTCCATCAAAAGTTCTCTTTGAAACATTTCCTCAGAATCCTGCACATGTTCTCTGGTCTTGAGATTTGATTTAACTTTCATTTCGTTCAGTACTCCATCATCTCCTCCTCTCTCCATCTGCCTCCCTGTCTCTACAGGCTGTCTCTGCACCTGGAATGGAAACAGGAAGTGCTCCTCCAAAATGGTTCCCACTCACAGCAATGACCAAGAGTTCCCTGAAAAAAAGCTATTAGGAAAGTAGGACTAACTGTCAACAAAGAATAAATAAAATAAAATCACTACAGCACAGAATATAGTGCTAATGGCTTAATGGTTAAATGCAATTATTGTGAGAATGATAATTTTGAGTCCTCTTAATTTAAATTATTATTTTTTTTTTTTTTGCAGGGGCGGCTGCCCGTCTTTTGCATGCTTCACCTACACACTACTAACTACAAACACACACACACACACACACACATATATATATATATATATATATATATATATATATATATATATATATATATATATATATACAGATTCCTGTCAGATGTTCGCGCTTTCATAAACTTGAAACTCATATGGTCAGGACCATATGATCGAGTTTCCAAAAACTCAAAAATCAAAAAAACAAACAGACAAAAAAAAAAAACAACACAAAAATCTACATTTGATATGTTTTTGAAGGGGGCTGTGCCCCACACACTCTCTGCAAATCACATATACCAACTATGAAATCGCAATACAGTGAGGAAAAGGGTAAATTTCCCAATCCACACTGTACTGTGAACTCCATTCAAAACCTTCAAGTTTTCAAAAACTCAATCATACGGTCCCAACAATATTAATTTTGAGTTTCTGAAGACTCATTCTGACAGGGATCCATACATACATACTTATATAAATATATATATATATATATATATATATATATATATATATATATATATATATATGTGTGTGTGTGTGTGTGTGTGTGTGTATATATATATATATATATATATATATATATATATATATATATATATATATAAAGATAGATATCAAATCTGGCAAAAGGTGGAAAAGCATAGAAATTCAGACTTTTAGCATTGTGCGGTCTCACGGTTGTCATCCTTACAATGTCTAAGGAGACTCACAATTTGCCATAGCCTTGCCTTCGCTAAGACAAGATTGCTTCAGTCATTGCTTCGGTTATTGCTTCACTCAATGCAGGCAATGAGTTGAATAGGTGGCCTACCAACAGCTAATTGCATCTGAAGTGACGCCAGCGAATTATATTGTTTAATCAATCTGGATGTGTATTTAGATTTAATGAATATTGATACACTGTCTCCTTTAGTTTTTCATGCCTTCAGTTTGAGGTATGAACGTGTGGAAGGAGGTGTAACCCAATATGGCTGGGGTGCTCTCCACAGCCTTGAACTAGGTCTCTGTGACTTCACAAATGTCTGCATCTCTATTGTCTGAGAACTCAGTCATGTCTCTCTCCAAATGATGTCAACATCCTACAAGAGGGTCTTACACAAACAAATGATTGGTGCCAAAGTCATGGCCTTAAACTCAATGCAAATAAAATGCACTCTCATTCCTTTCACTAAAGGCAATGTTCCTGCTAACTACCACATCAATAGCAACACCTTAAGTATGCACTCAGTGGTGAGAGAACTGGCCACACAGGTTTACAGCAACCTTACCTTTGACCACCATGTCTCCACAGTGTGGTAAGAAGGGCATTCTATATTGCTTATTGCATAAGTAAGGACATTGCCTCCAGAATAAAAGAAGTTATAACCTCCCTGTACTCTTCCCTCATCAGGCCAATAATTGTGTACAATGTGCTTTTTGGTGTGTACCTTTCCAAGTACCTGCAACAATTGGAGAAACCACAGTTATGATTGTTCCTCACAAGGAAATTTCAAGGTCTTCAGCATCTGTCTTATGGGGATCATCTGAAATCACTGTCACTTTATTCTGTTTCATACAGACAACTCAGAGATGATCTGGATAAGATAATTAGTTGCTGAGGTAGCTTTTTGAGACTTTACAGACATTTAATGCCTTTATTAATTATCATAACAACATCATTAAAATGACATTAGCCCAGAACTTATGCAACATTTTTAAATTTAAAGGAATAAATGTGCTTGGTGTTTGCACGAGAACTGTTAGAACTAAGGTTAAGACATTTACATAGCTGTGCATTAAACAATGTGAAAATTTAACTGGAGCTTGTATTAATTATTTGCAACTGGCATCATAGGCTGGTGATACAGAACTGCTCATGACCAAACTTGACACTAATTAGAAGCCCAGATTGTTTTTTTAATCAGTTAAGTTTGAGTTGCCTCAGTCTATCCAGACTTAAGTGAACAATATTACAGTTTATATTAATGGAGCAGCAGTGGGCAATCAAATTATTTTGAGGACAGCCCTACAGACATGTTGTAGCACAATATAGTTGAATGTCATCAGAATATTGTCATGAAGCAAATATGGCAATATTGTCATGAAGCAAAAAGTGAAGATGTCTGCACTTACAATATGACCACAGGGCATGTTTACATTATCAACATGCTGCTACAATCAGAACTAACTCAAAAGTTGATAATGCAAGTGATTTAGTGCAGAATATAACTATGCACTGCGTGAAGCAACCACCAGAAAACATTTTAAATAAATTTTGGATTATTAGAATAACCATCAGGCTTCAAAGGTAGAGTTATAAGACAGAAACAATTGTTTTTTTTTTTTAAATCTTATATATATGTATTTGTCATTCATGAACTGGAAACAGATGTAGAATATGGATCCATTCAGCAAAGTTTTGTGATTGTAAAAAAGCTAATTGCTAAGCACTGTGAAGATATCACAACTTCAGTGTATCTTGGTTCCCACAATGGTAGAACTCACAGATATTGGGACTAAGACAATAGCTGATGTACCTTCTATACTACCCAAGCTGTTCAGAAAAAAAAGCATGGATGGTGTGGGGTCCCTTTCTTAATTATTGAACAACTATTATTTTAGATTCTATTCCTGTAATACAGTGTGAAATTCTGGATAGCAAACGTATACTCTCTTGATATGAACACTTGTCATATTTTAACAGACCCCCACACCACACACGCACACGCACACACACACACACACACACACACACACACACACACACACACACACACACACACACGCACACTCTAGACTTTTTCCACATCTTTCACCTCTGTTTCATGATGTCCTCAAAATCTCACTGACTACATACATAAATATTCCATGTATATTTCTATGCAGCTAGAGATATATAGATAATTGCACAGACGTGGAAGCATCTACATCCTGTCACATGCCTCTAACATCCGACTGTATGGAATAATCTTTCCTTTGATCACTGGTGCAATGCATGATCTTTTCTCTATGATGGTAACATGACTGCACACAGCCACTTAGCTTGATGGTTGCCTTCATGATATTCCTTGCTAAATATATCTTACGATCCATGCTACATATCTTCTCCTTACAATAAAAAAACTAGCATTATTATGAATACTGCATACTGTTTACTTAGCTTTGAAAACCTTGTCTTATAGGCCAAGACATAATGCTCTGATATGCTATGTTTTGTGGCATTACTATCTTCCAGGTATTGGTTTGAATCCTTTAATTTGCCCCTTAATTTTTGTAATAATTACTGCTAGTAGAGTTTTCTTATTGCATTGAAGTGTGTGTAGCATGTCTCTTATAACACTGACAAATAAAAAGTTTCTACTCCTGTAATACTATTCTGCTTGTCCCTCATAGCATAATAAACACTAAGGATACATACAGAAAATATATCTTGTATAATACTGGTTGTGCAATAACATATATGTAGTGCATGGAGAGCAAAGATTACACTCCAAAATTGGAAAAAGATAAACTTGTTACGTACTTCTGTAGTGCAAGACTTGACCATAACAGCATTTTAAAGGCATGTAATAACCCCTTAACACTGACAGTCTGGTATAAGAGAAGGGACATTCCTTCACATTCAATGGTCCCTGAATATCTTTCCTCCTATGTCCACCTAGGATCACTGATGTTAGTATGTAAGTAGCTTATTTAGGTCACTATTTAAAAACTGTCCCATATTTTTTTTTCCTTACTTGCTGTCTGTGAAACAGCACTCACTAAATGCTTTACTAAGTTGCAAAGCTGGTAAAACACTTTTATCTTTTTTTGTAACAGGTAGTACATGGAGTTTATAAAACTCCATGCACTACAAAGAATTATGATTGGGTCTCACAGATCATAACCAATTACTGTTTATTCTCAACACGGATACCAAGATTCACCTTTTGAATGGGTCTCAAACACATAATAACATGATTTTAATTGGAGAGCCAACCATAACCCTCTATATTGCACATTTTTCTTGCTTTTAGGAGTGAAAATTGGATTGAGGCTTGTTTGAACACTTGACAGCTAACCTTGTTCTGGTCCACCACCTAGGAATATGTTTTAAGTCTATGTTCTGTTTGTACAACTGGTGACTGGTATGTCTCCTCTTACCCTGTTTAAACACAAAGTATTTTACTGTAGTATTAAGTCGGTGAGTTAATATATCTCAATACTTCACAAGAAATGTAAGCAGAATACTATGAACTTGATACATATAATTTCATAGGTAAGTACTAGACTAGCTGCCTTTGCAGGCCATTGTAATCCTAGCCGGTTTGCATTTTGGTGATTGAATTAACCTGTCCATTTGGTGTTAGACTGTCCTTACTCATCCCCTCTAGTGTAAAAGAATAAGTAAAGCATAACTGTGATCCTGTTTTACATACAATACATTGTTATCTTGCTTTCTCTGTAGTTCCAAGCCAGAAGAGAGCCAAAACAGCATAACATAGAGTATTAAATGAAGTGCATAAACAGCAATATAAGAAATAAATATGACCTCTGCATTAATTATCCTTGTGTTCTGACCATGGGAAAGCAAAACTGCTGTCAAAGTGGAAAATGCTTATTGTTAGGTTGCTTTTAAAGTAATATTGTATAATGGACCTCATTTACATGTATGAAAGTACATGCTTTAATATAGTTACATTCCTTTCTAAATTAAGCCTGCATTGTTAAGGTAAAATATTTAAAATTATGGTTGAATGGTAACATTGTTGAACAGATGGCTGAGCTCTGTGTGACATTTTAATGTGTAAACAACAGGAATGTGTTAACCTTTGAAAACTACAAATAGGATAATATGTGTTGTTTATCATGTCATGCACACTATCAAATATTTGAAATAGTGTGTTTATTTTCTAATTCTAAAAGAAACTGTTACAGTACACTATTAATTAATATATATATATATATATATATATCTATATATATATATATATATATATAGTTGCAACTACGTTTGTTTTCTCATTTTATGCAGTAATTCTTGTAGTGCAAGTGGAAACTCTATTATTTGCTTACAATAACATCATGTATTGTGTATTCCTCAAGCAACTGTCACAGATTATGAGCCTTTAGATTTTCTTAGTTATTCTAGCTAGCTCATGAAAATTGCTGTTGTTTCACCTATAGCATCGTTGCTTTATGATTAAAATATAGCTGCATAAAGCAGCCACTTGATAAAACACTAACTTCTTAATATGTTCCCCTTAAACTATTAACTCTTTCTGGTACTTATTTTGAGAATATACAAGTAGCCCACATTTGCTGATGTGGTCAAACAGCTGAACAGAAACCATTTTTTTCATGTTATTAAGTGGGTGTGGAGACTGGAAATGGGGATGCTGGATAAGACACGTTGGGCAGACATATAATTATGTTTCAGATAAGGCAGAATTATTTCAGCTATAAGGGATAGCTTACAGATGTGGCCTAATTGTTTGAAAATGAATTTTGCTAGCGACATTTGCAACACTTTCCCTTTTATTTCTCTAAGCTCAAGATGCTGTGCTTACTTGGTGACTAAAGTTATCTACATATGTAAGGCTAATTTGTAACTGGGGAAGTCTGGACTCCAAGGATCTTACTGTTGAAAATCCATTCTTTAATGTCATTAGCAAGCTAGTTTTTGTATTCCTGTGTACACAGATTATGTCTGCAAGGTCCTCATGAAAAGTTCAGGATAGCCTATCAGACCAGTTTACTTTCCTGAAGGTGTATATTTTTTGTAGCTTTGGTGGTAAACCTTCATTCCTTTCTAAAGTCAGAATAAACATTTAGGCCCTGGGTTTTCTTGGGTCTATATTACAACGTCGAAATGTTGTAATATTGAGTACCAAATGAGTGACACGTATTCATCGAAATGCATTTAAGCGATTCAATGAATACTTTACAGGGCAAAGATGTAGTTGGCCAACTACACCGTGTTGCCCTTTTCTCCACTGTAGTGCGATATCGGAGTTGGTATATTTAGTTAGGGGGTGTGGGGGGGCAAAGCCCCCCCACATAGTTATGTTTGTAAGTGTGTGTGTGTGTGTGTGTGTGTGTGTGTGTGTGTGTGTGTGTGTGTGTGTGTGTGTGTGTGTGTGGAAGTGAATTCTTTCAAAGGGAATGAATTAGTTGTTTTGACCGTTCTTGCTTTAGTGCGTTCAGTCTTTACGTGCCGCTTAAACTGCCTCTATGGTGTTATAATATAGACACGGTTTCCTTCAACTGCTGCCTAATCTCGTCTCTGTTTTTAAATGTAACACTTGATCTTGAAAGTAATCCCAGGGCACAGGTTCCCTCAAGGAAGTGAACTGATATCATAAGTCTTAGGAATATGTCTATGGCCATGGTTGAATCAGTTTCTCCATACACTGCATTCCAACTATGACAGTCAAGTTCCAACAATAGGGCTGTTGGTGTCATGGCATGAAATGGCTTTTCTTAAGTATAAATGGGATGAGCTTTGAGCCCATTATTTACCAAACAGTGGACACTTTGCAATGGTCACACACTGAGTTCACATAAACATGAAGTAGTCTGCACCTAGATGCAATTACTACATCAAATAGAGTAGTTATGTCCAGAAACAGACTGCATCTAATAGGTTCTGAGATGAATTGTGAAAAGTTCATTATTTGCTATCATTCCACTAAGGACAGTTTTGTTTGTCCCCAACTATTTCAAACTGAAATCTCTTAGTAATAAGATAGGAAGTAAAGTCCGTCTAGGTTCCTGGGGAAATGGCACTGTAGGAATGTACACAACACTTGTAAGTAGTTCAGCATGTCCTTCAATTATCAGCTCTGCAATTAGCCAATTTGGTGCTTTGTCCTCCACTGTGCCATTCCCTTTCACAAACCTTGCCTGTATATTTCTTTAGATCCAACCATTAGGCAATCATTTGATAGGTCGGGACAAGCTTCAGCAAGCCTGAAATATGAAGACTGAATGAACCGAATGGCCAAAGAACAGATATGCATATAACTAGAATAAAATGACCATTTCATGGAATATTTCATTTTCTCCAAGATATGGCGATCTCAGAGTCGGTATACATAAGTCCATGCCCCAGACATTAGATTGTATAGGGGAGCTTGCCCCTGGCAAAAAACAAGTTTAAAGGAGAATGTTATTTATTTATTTAGTTATTTGTCATTTGTTAACCGGGTTAGTCCAGCTGAACCAAAGGCCCATTTTCAGTGGAGACCCGAGGAGAAAAGCTCCAAAAATTACAAGACATTAACATGCATAAAGTCAAAAAACAAGAAAATTACATAGTTACATCATACATTCATAAAGCAGAAAAAAACTTGCATAGTTATATCGTTGCACATATTTACAATAACAGAAGTTGCATGAAAACTATATACAATGACAAAATAAAAATGCTGAGTGAACATCACATGAGAGTTTAGAGATAGAGAAAAAATCAGACTTAATTTCATGTTGGTAGGTCATTATATTACAGAAACCAGATCTAGATTGGTAGTGAATGTGTATTAGTGTTGCTATTAACAGACAGTATAGGAAGTTGAAGGCTGAAAGATTTAGAGTAGAGAGGGGTATCAGGAGGATTAAGGAGAGTCCTGGCATGGGCCACAAGAATTAAGAAGGTATTTTTAAGTTCAATTCTGAAGTGGGTTGTGCATTTATGTATGAATATCTGGTGGGGATTGTTCTAGGGTTGGGACACCATGCTTTTATATACAAGTTTACCAATATTTTTGTTGGTTTCATAAATATTAAGAAGGTGTTGATCAGAGCTGCACAGAGCTCAAGAGGAGGTGCAGAGGGATATGAGAGAGGAGACAGATGGACAGGCTAAGGATTTGTTTAGTAAGGGGTGAGTGAACTGCAGTTGGGAAAGAAGAAGAAGAAGTTGGGGAACTAAAGCCACTGAATTTATTTTAAAGCGAGCCAGTGATGGGATTTGTATGGTTGACTGCTGGCAAATCAAGCTATGTTGTTATAGGTTTGTTCCAGTTTGGTAGTTAAGGGTGACTGTAGAAATGTGAGTATCGTAGAGACATGCAAAATGCAGGGAGAAGTAATGCCTGTGCCAGAGAGGGTTTGGAGTTAGAGACTAGGAATTTTTTGTTTCTATAGAGTAGACACATTTTCTGGTTTGTCTTTTTAATACAATGTTGTATATGGAGGTCAAATTTGAATTGGTCATCAATTATAATGCCAAGACATTTAGTGTGAGAATCAGCTTTGATAAGGGTATTGTCATGTGATGAGATGGTAAAGGTGGTTTTATGGTGGAAGAGGGATTTAAGGAAGAAAAGGAGGAGTTTGTTTTTTTTGTGGGGGGTTTACTGGCCTCAAACAGATGCCCTACACTGACCGTCTCAAAAAACTCCACCTTTACTCCGTAGCATAGCGCCTACTCTGAGGTGATCTCTGCCTAACATATAAAGCTATGTCAAACCCAGAGCTGTTGGACATGCTACACCTAAAGAAATCCCAATCCTTCTGAGCTACATGCTCTAGGGACCTAAACCTTGTCACCACAATAAACAAGACTTCCCATACTCTGGAACAGGCTACCCATCTATGTCAAGCAAAGTTCTTCATTAGCACTCTTCAAGAAAAATCTTGATGAGTGGATGGGAAATAGGAAATACACCCCAGGGATCACTTCTGTGTCTCTGCTCGACAGTGGCACAGGAAAATAACTTTCTTAGGTGGCGTAAGCCAGGGAACCATGTTGGCTAGGCTTATGTAGGTCCTTGGGCCGATAGCCTAGTACCTACCTAAGAACCTATGAGCTAGTTATCAGTTAGTTATTGTTTGACATTGTGAAATGTGTTTTGAATGATAGAGTGGAGGTGAGAGATGTCACCAGAGCAGGAGATAAGGGTAGAGATGTCTGCATACTGTATCAGGGAGGAGGTGGTGCAGGAAGAGTGGAAGTTGTTTGTGAAGTTGTTGAAGAGAAGAGGTCCCAGAATGGAACCCTGGGGGACACCAGTCTGGATGGGTAACAAAGGGAAGTAGGTGGAAAGCCATTTGACTGACTGTAGCCTATTGGAAATGTAGTTTGAGAACCAGAGAATAGCAGAGGAGGAGAGGTTGAGATTAGCTAGTTTAGTTTGTAGTTTGGAGTGTGAGACATTGTCAAAAGCTTTTGAGAGGTCGAGGAAAAGACATGGGACCAGTAGGTTTTTTGTATCAGGCCTCTGAGACAGTATGTGTGAAAGATAGAAGGGTGGTAGGTGTGCTATGGTTTGGCCTAAAGCCATGTTGAGTAGGTGCCAAGAAGGTTTTTGTCTATTAGATAGTTAAGAAGTTGATTGTGTATGCATTTTTCTAGAATTTTAGAGAGTGGTAAGAGAATGGCTATGGGTCTATAATTTGATGGATTGGTGGAGTTACCTCCTTTGTGTAATGGTATGGCATAAAAAGATTTCAAATGTCAGGGACAGTGGATTCTTGGATTGACCTATTTATGAGAATAAAGACAGGGTAGGCTATTGAGTGAATTGTGAGAAAGAGGGGAGGGAGGTTATCTGCAGTGGGGGAGCATGATTTTAGTTTAAGTAGAATAAATTTTATGTAGGCAGTGGGGACAGGGTTTAGAGAGAAAGGGGTGGTATTGGAGGTGTTAGGAGAGGTGGGTGGAAGATTTTTACTTTGCTCTGTGTAAGTTTACAAATTGATTCAATTAAATAAGAGCTTAGTAGAGTGGCAGTTTCTTGAGAAGTATTGTTTGGATAGGGGTTTGGGATTGTGGGTCTTCCATGATGTAGGATCTTGTTAATGGTGCACCAGAATATTTTAGGGTTAGTGTTGTGGGTGTCCAGGGAAGTAAAACAGTGGTCCAGGGAAGTAAATACGGTGGGAAGAAATAGCCAGGGAATTGTTATGGCTAGGCTTGTATAGGCCCTAGGGCTGATAGCCTAGTACCAACCTATGAACCTATGAATTGGGTCTCATGGTAGAATTTTTTTCTGGTCTTTTTTAATATGCTTTTTTGTGAGATTTGTGAGCACTTTATATTTTTGGAATAATACAGAAAATTTAGTTTTTAGCCAACGTTTCCAGGTGCTATACTGGTTTTTCATAAGAGTGAGGGTGTCCTCAGAGAGCCAGGGAGTATGGGTAGTTTTAATCCTAACTTTCCTTAGTGGTGCAAGGGTGTTAAGGATATCAAGGAAAGTATGGTTGAATTCTAGAACTGCATCATTGAGAGGAAGGTTTTTGAGTCTGGACCAGTTTAAAGATGAGAGCCTATTATTGAATCTTTGGACATCAAAGGAGGAGAGGATGCAATGGTTTGTGTAAAGGTGGACCTTGGGTATATGTAGGGAGTGCCTGTGTACAAAGATGAGGAAGTGGTCACTTAAGGAGTCAGGGAATGTGCCAGGGTTTTGGTATAGGTTTGGATTAGAGGTAAGGATCCAATCTATGGTGGAGTTATTATTGTTGTTTTTATTAAAACGAGTGGGAATTGTAATGATTTGATTGAAGCAGTGGAAATTGATGTTAAAATCTGGAGAGGAGGGTGATAGTTTTTGACAATCACTGTTGATGAATCCGAAGATAATAGTCTCATCGGGGATGTGGAGAGAAATCCATGAAAGGATGGGTTCAAGAATAGGGATATTATTTTCTTGGTGGAATATAGATGGCTGCAATAGCAAATTTCTTTTGTGGGTTGAGGTGACAGTTTAGTATAAATAGCTTGGCTGAGAGGATGTTTGGGAGAGCAATTGGGAGTGGGGATAATCTGAGTTTCACAGAGTGCAGTACAGCTATTTCTCCCCCTTGTTTGGTGTTTCTATCTAGAAAGCAAATGTTGTAGTGGGGAAGTAAGATTTCCGAGTTAGAGATATGTGGTTTTATTTATGTTTCGGATAGGGCTAGGATACAAGGAGAGTAATGGGTGATCCAAGAGTGTAGCTCTGTAATTTTATTAGGTAGACTTTGTATGTTTATTGAGTAGATGGCGAGGTGTTTGGTACAGAGGGGGTGGGGTGATTGGTGACAAGTGAGTGGAAGTTTGGTGGTGGGATGAGTGGAGGTGGGAGGACCTAGAGTGGGGGTGGTTGGATGAGTGATGGTAGAAGGGCTTGGATTGGGATGGATGTCCCCATCAAGTAGAAGAGTTGTTAGTGGGGTGTGTTTGGAAGGGTTGTTGTAGTAGATGAGAGATTTGTGTTTGAGTTTTGGTGGGGTTGGAGATAATGAGAATAGTTTGAGTTCAAGGAGTTGTATTCTGGAGATATTATACAGATGAGAAGAGATTACAAAGATTGGAGGGTGTCTGTATTAGTTATGGGAAGAGTGAGTGTAGGGGATGGTTGTAGATAATTCAGTTGTAAGTGGTATGACGTTAGGACTGAGAAGTAGAACAGTAGAGGGCTTATGAGGTAGAGTTGAAGCATGATTGGGAAAAGGGTTAGGAGGAGAAAGAAGTAGTAAGTGGAAAGAGAGATGGAGGGTGTTTCTGTTTGTGTGGTTTTTGTTTGGGAGGAGGAAAAGGAAGATGAAGAAAAGGAATTACAGTATGAAGGAGAGTAAAAAAATGTCAGATGTGAGCCGCTTAAGATAAGTAGGTGGGTGGGTAATTGAAGGATGGGAATGGGTGGTAGGTGGGAGGGAGGGGTTAAGATTGGATGGAGAATTGTGTGATTGGTTAGTGGGTGGTCCTATGCAATGTTAGAGAGAGTACAAATTTAAGGAAAGTGGGGGTGGGCAGGAATGCCGGTAGGGTAGGGGAGCTTAGTGAGCCCGAGTGAAGTGAAGGTGAACAGAGCAGGCAGAATCTGGCGAAGACTGATTGCAAAAAACAATCAGGAATGCCAATTACACCAGGTCAGTGCAGCACAAAAATATAAGCGTGATTGCTTTTCAAGCTGTGTAGTTAGTAATTAAAGATGGATATCTGTCTGCACAAATCATTTACCATACAGGCATACAAAATCCTAAGTGGCAAAGCATGAAGAATGATAACTGCTGTTAGAAGGGAAAACTGCTACCTTAGATCAGAAGGCTACAGTTATGGTACTTTTAGGTAGCTGTAGAAATAAGTTGGGGGATGGAGGATAAGATAAGGGTTAGGTGGCGGAGAGTATACCAGGAATATGGTCCTAGCTTAGTCTGCATGCCACAATTGCAAAGTCAGCTGTGGTTTGAACACACTATTCAGTTCAAAAATTACAGGGTAGGGACATACTTTGTTGGCAATGACTGTCTTCCTAAAACAGAAAGGTCACAGGAAGAGAGTTCCGAGGTTAGCAATAGCAGTACCTGAGACTCAAGCTGAGGGGCTTGTAGAATGGATGGTATGTCATTGGAAAGGCTGAAGAGACTAGAAAGAGAATAGATGGTTAAGTTAGTACATAATGTCAGGAAACAGAGATTGCCACCACAAGCACTACTTTAAACATGTCAATTAAAACATTACTCAAACAATCTTTTATGCAGCATTAATATATCATTAGTAAAAGCATAACAACATATCACACAGTATCACCCTAATAAAAAAGTTATACTTGCAATATAATTAATTGCAGCAGTGGTTGAGTTAGAATTAACTGTGCGCTAACAGAGCTGGAACATTTACGCACTGTTGGTAGTCTCTAAAAACCTATTCTTAACTGCTGTTAACAACGCTACAAGATATGCTTTAGCTAGACCCCTTAAACAACAGTAGTGATAGATCAATATAAAAAATTGGACAGTTTAATGACTGTTGCTGCCCACATGTATGTAACGACAGTTTGACTGCTAAAGGTACATTGTTAAGCAGCAACAAGTACATAAGTACCTTGATCGGTCAGCTGAGGTGCAAGGATCTCTAATACGTGACCGCAATTCTTACTAGTCATATATGCTCTTGAGTTGTTCACTGAGGTGGATTATCATACATAGCTAACCATTATTCCATTCTGAAGTAGACTTTAAATAACAACAGAGTAAAAACACTTACGTGGCGATCTCACTTCGCACAGGATGGAAAGGGGCTGTAGTTACTCCTGAGGTATTTTAAAAATGGTGTGTGGGTAGTGAGCTAGAATTTAATAGCTCTGATCGGATGTGAAGACAGGGAGGGGGGTAGAGCTAATGTAGCTTGAATACCTGTGCTGCAGCTAAACTTGCGGTAAATGTAAAATGAGAACCTGGCCAAGACTGATTGCAAAAAACAGTCAGGAATACCAATTACACCAGGTCAGTGCAGCACAAAAATATAGGAGTAGTTGCTTTTCAAGCTGTGTAGTTAGTAATTAAAGATGGATATCTGTCTGCACAAATCGTTTAGCATACAGGCATACAAAATCCTAAGTGGCAAAGCATGAAGAATGACAACTGCTGTTAGAAGGGAAAACTTCTACCTTAGATCAGAAGGCTACAGTCATGGTACTTTTAGGTAGCTGTAGAAATAAGTTGGGGGATGGAGGATAACACAAAAGGTTTCTCATCCAGGAAAAAAGAGGTCATTGTTCCCCTCTACTCGACACTCATTAGATAGATTATAGAGTACAATGCTCCTTTTGGAATATACCTCACAAGACATCTGCAGCAGCTGGAAAGGCCACAGCAGTACCTCACAAAGTGGATTACTGGCCTCAAACAGATGCCCTACACTGACCATCTCAGAAAACTCCAGCTTTACTCCGTAGCATATCGCCTACTCTGAGGTGATCTCTGCCTAACATATAAAGCTATATCAAACCCAGAGCTGTTACTTACTTAGGCCCTTGGGCCGATAACCTAGTACCTACCCATGAACCTATGAACCTAAGATAAGGGTTAGGTGGGGGAGGGGATACAGGGAATACAGTCCTAGCTTAGTGTGCACACCACCATAGCAAAGTCAGCTGAGGTTAGAAGACAATATTCAGTTCAAAAATTACAGGGCAGGGACATACTTTGTTGGCAATGACTGTCTTCTTGAAACAGATAGGTCACAGGCAGAGAGTTCTGAGGTGGAGAATAGCTGTACCACGACCCAAGGTGAGGGGCTTGTAGAGTGGATGGTATGTCATTGGAAAGGGTGACAAGCACACTTTGCACAGGACAGAAAGCGGATCTAGTTATTCCTGATATTTGCTCTTCTCCTGCATTTTCAATCTTTTTTTTTTTGGTGTGTCAGTATTTGGCTTTAGAAGTGCCGACATTTCAATAGGGAACTGATCATTATTAGTAGTCCGCACCCAGCCCTTTGTTCTGGCCTATTATCCAAAAAGGTTTACAAACTGTGCCTGTGATACATTGAGAGTTATCTTCTTACTTAAGCAAGATTAGGTAATGACTAGTATATCCTATTCATCTTGTAACACCATTGACTCTCAGATATCATTTGCTGTTGGTACTATTTATAATTAGGAATGCATATTTAAAGCTATCTAGAAGAGGTAATCCATTCACTTCCTACTTAGAATTCACTTTATCTGTTACTAGTTCACTTCTTGCATAGTGATATGTCTTGGCCAGGGTTCAGTTTGGCCCTCTGCTCTTGGAGTTTTAATGACTGTCAGGTTCTGCAGACATCTGATATTATTATTATTATTATTATTATTATTTTACTATGTGGAGGTTAAGAGTGGGTATGTAGAGTAATCAGAAATGACTAGTAACTCAACTGAGTACATACATAAAGACCTATGTATGAAAATGGTAATTGCATGAGCCCTCCCACTTGGTTACTGAATAAAATTTAAATCTATAATATTTGAATACTAACCCATCTCAAACTTATTTGCAATGCACTGAACAAACCAATGTCCAACCTTAAAAGACTTTCTGGGGTATTTAGAAAAGACCCCACCAGTGCTAGTAAGAGCTGCAACTAAAATGGACTGTTTCCACAATATAGGAAACTGTAATTCAGTGATGTTATTGGCTAATTTTATTTATTTATTTATTTATTTTACATTTGTTAACAGGGCTAGTCTAGCTGGATACATATCCGTTTTCAGTAGAGGCCCGAGGAGAAAAGCTCCAATACAAAAATGGTAAGTACATATTTAAATTACAAGATTCAAAGTAGAGTTACAAAAAAGAGAATACAGATTACATATACAGGAATGAAAAAAATTAACATAGATGTTATACAAGACAAAAGGACAAACAGGAGGTTATACAAAAAACATAGATTTCCTTATATTAATGGAAAATAGACTGGAATCGGAAATCCTCCTCATTACTATTAGGAATGAGAGCTTTTAGAGATCTGCATAAGGGAAATGGGCTAGGGGGATGTGGGACTAGAAGGTATGAGATATGTAGTTAGTCAGGTTCACGACATGGACATATCCATTGTGTGGAGAGATATTCCTTAAGGTTGTATTTGAACTGATTGAGCGAGGTAGTAAGTCTAAGGTTGTTTGGCAGGGAGTTCCACGGCTTGCCAATGGAATTGGCGTAGAGGGCATCCCCACCTGAGTTTTTAGCTTTAATGGTTAGGATCTGGATGCTTTTGGATGATCGGAGACTATTGAGGTTAGTGTATGGAGTCAGAATGCTGCACAGTGAGGGAGTTCTATCAGGATGGTTGATTATTTTATAAGCTTCGGCGAGTTGGCTAAGTTTGAGGAGATTAGGCAGTTCCAACCAGCCAAGGTTCCTCAGGCTAAGGCAATGGTGGGTTCGATAAGGGGAACCTGTAATAAATCTAGCAATGTGGTTGTAGGCAAGAGAGCATGTTAAGTTCACGTTTATTGAGGAAAGAGAGGACCGGGGAAGCATAGAGGAGGGAAGAGAGGAGATGGGTACGGGCAATAGTTAATTTGGTAGTAGGAGTTAAGAAGTTTTTAATTCTGTACATGGATCCTAGTTTTTTGTTAACAGACTTTACTGTTTGGGTAATGTGTATGTCGAATTTGAGCTTATGATCAATAGTAACACCTAGCAATTTGGTACTGGTGACAGGGGTTATGAGGGTCCCATTATTGGATTTAATATGGAAGGTTATGTTGTTAGTGTTTGGGGGTTCTTTACCTAGGGGTGAGAAGACGTTGGGGAAGAATAGCAATAATTTCGTTTTAGCTGGGTTGAGTAGGAGTTTTAAGTCGGTGAACCATTTTTCAACTAGTGAAAAACAGTGTTGTGTGATCATTTGGAGATTCGAGAGGGAGACGTCTGAGCAGATTAAGGTGGAGTCGTCGGCATATTGGATGCAGGTGGATTTAGGGATGACTGATTGAAGGTCATTTATGAAGATGGAAAACAGAAGTGGGCCCAGTATCGAGCCCTGAGGAACACCTATGGTATTAGGGAGCAGTCCTGATATTCTGTTTTGCCACAGGACAGCTTGTTGCCTACCAGTGAGGTAGGCATTGAACCAGTTTAGTGCTGGAGTGTCCAGACGTAGGGTTTCAAGGATGTTAAGAAGGAGTTGATGATTGACCATATCGAATGCTTTTGATAGGTCCAGAAAGAGGGCAGAGGATATGAGTTTGTTATTACGATTGTTGCTGATAGAGTCAAAAAAGGAAAGGAGGGCAGTAGTTGAACTATGGTGGGGGCGAAAGCCGTGCTGGGCATTGGACAAGAGATGATTAGAGGTTAGATAGTGAAGAAGTTGTTTGTGGATGCATCTTTCCATGATTTTCGCTATTGGGGACAGGATTGCTATTGGTCTATAATTTGACGTTTCCATGGAGGTACCTCCTTTGTGAAGCGGAATGATATAAGAAGTCTTCCAAATGGAGGGAATGTTCATCTCAGTTATGGTTCTATTGATAAGGATTGATATGGGGTAGGCTATTACATCAGACGCAATTTGTAAGAATTCCGCAGGAAGGTGGTCAGCTGCTAGGGTGGCTGGTTTGAGTTTTTTTAGGAGGGAGCATATATAGGTGCATGCTAATTTGCATGTCTCTGAATTGCTGCAACTACTGTGAGTGCAAATCAGCACTTTCCTGTGATGGTGAACACTGGTGGTCCATGTATCATGTTACCACAGGTACCCCTCATTCACTACCCCACATACGCTCACACTGAAACACATACACACACTCCCTGACATACTTCTTACCTGCCCTTTAGTGTACAGATCATCCCAGACGTATCTCCTTATTTTTTGTCCCTGCCCACATAAATCAGAGATCCTTACAGTCAATCAGTAATGCAAGTCATTAGAGTTTCATTTCTGTTAGTTTTCATAATGTGAATTGTAGTGATAAATTTGCTGCTCTATTAACTTTCAGTGAGCCCAAGTAGCAGTTCAAAATTCTCCCTGGTGTCATCTACCGTATTCCCTGGCTTTGCTCAGAAGTCTGCCTCACAGACACACCCCATCCCTCTCCACTGTCCCTGATGTTCCAAAATGCTCCTGCTGTTGCCTCTTATATTTACCCTTCCTAAGAAGTCACAGGCTGCTACAATCAGTGAATAATACCAGTCATTAGAATATCATTTTTTATTACACAAAAAATACCCATTTACACTAGCTCCTCAGTTAGCAAAGGAGGTTAAGAATGATGGTTTCTGTTAGTCTAAAGGAGTACGGAGTAGTGACATACACAACCCCCACACACACACTCATACATACATACATTCATACTTTCCTACACACACACACACACACACACACACACACACACACACACACACACACACACACACACACACACACAGCCTCCCATCACCTGATCACACTGACACACACACATCTTCCCATTCAATAATCCCCTAATTAAACAGCTCCTGCTACCACCCATGCACACACACACACACCACACATCTGTGACCAACCTAAACTCTTACTTGTGCAATAAATGGCATTGTCTGCATTAAATAGCAATGTCAACAACAGCTCACACAATAACCATCTCTAACAAAAGAAAATATTAAATCAAGTAGGCCAACTAAATCACATATATTCTTATTTTACTTCTTTCCACACAACACAACACAATGCAACTTGACAACCTGCTTATTTATCACTGCTGCATTACCCTTTATGTCACCTGTATCACCCTACCTCTTAATCATCAGAAGGTATTTCAGTTATTTCTTTATCTCTGTCTCTCTGCACATACACACATACACACACACACACACACACACACACACACACACACACACATACACATGTGTGTGTGTGTGTGTGTGTGTGTGTGTGTGTGTGTGTGTGTGTGTGTGTATATATATATATATATATATATATATATATATATATATATATATATATATATAAGGATATTTCTGTTTGATTTGTTCCTAACTATAGCATTTTCATTATCTTGCGCTATGTCGTTTATAATATATTTATTTGAATTATTTGTCATTTCTACTGTGAAATAATAACCAAATCCCAGAGACTTTCTTCCTAGACATAGACTGAAAGTGAGCCTTTATAGCCCAACTGGACAATCACAGTTCACATCCTTTAGAAAATTCATGTTAAAACAAAATCTTTTATTATAGCAATTTTTTTTAAGTTTATATAAGCAATATTTAAAATCTGTCCCTATTTATACTGAAAAAGCAAAATTATTCCAATGTACCTTGGACTCCACAACAATTTTTACACACTTTGCAATTACCAAAATTGACAACAGATTACAATCAACCTCTGGTTCACTGCAGTTATAACTTAAAATATGGAAGGTCATATTAGCACTAAGATCAAAATTATGCCCTGTTAAGCATGAGCCAGAACTCTTTGTTATTTTAATTTCATTGTAGTGCATGGAGCTAGGTGATTACTCTCCAATATTTGGAAAAAGACAAATCAGTTAAGCGCTACAATGATTGGATCTTTGATCATAATCTTCAATCATGCATTTTCAACATGGATACCAAGATTCACCTCTCAAGCTTTGCTCTTGAGGTGAATTTCCTGGCATCCATGTTTCCAGCTTACAATAAATGGGTTATGATTGGCAACTCAATCATAATCTTCTATATTCTATCAAAATATACTTCTAGTCTTTACATTCCATCCAAAGATTGCATTTGTTTAACCTCTTTGGGCAAGTCACTACTAGCAAAGTAATCTCACCAAAATTGCCCGATTGTATTACTGAAAAATAACTACAGATGAACAAATATACATATAATATTTGTATAAAACCAACCAAAAGCTGGGTTGGCTGTACAGAATGAAGTCACTTTTTTCTGCAATATTTATTAATTAGCTGCTGTTCATATGTATTTACTCTATTCATCTTTATCTTCTTTGCATCCTCTTACTAATCTACCATCTCTACAATTCAATACATTTTAGCTGGGTTTCATAGTGCAGCCAAATTTGTGGCAAGTCTTCACTGTAGAATACAACTACTGCCTAGTCCTTTGTAGTCTGAGATGAATGAAATTTAACCCATGGCAGTATGTAATTCTGTTGACATATCTGTATGCTCCCAAGTGTCCTACTTTGAATAATGTTGCAGTGTGTCACAATACAAAGACAGTATTTATAGTTTCTGTTGGGCAGTTCAAATCTCAAAAGCAAGAAATAAATCTGTAGCTTTTTCCTATCCAATACAAGTTGGAAAATTCTGGAACAAGCTGATACTTTCATAAATGCCTGAAAAAATGGTCTTTAAGAAATCCTTGAAAAAAATGTCTACAGGAAGAATGGAGTTGTCAGTCTGGTGTGGCTTTTAGTATTTTATCACTTGTTACTGGAAAGGATGTTCCTGGTAATTTGTATTATCTATGTCAGAGCCATAATTAAGGTCAGGAAAGGGGGTAGTTGTCCTGGGTGCAAGTTGTCAGGGGACACAATAGGCAGGTGTCCACGGTGCAGAAGTACAATATCAGCATTGATAAATGAATGCCAGTAATGTATTTATGATTCAGCTGAAGTGCTTAATTTGACATGAGTTTGTATATCTGTGTGTGTGTGTGTGTGTGTGTGTGTGTGTGTGTGTGTGTGTGTGTGTGTGTGTGTGTGTGTATGTGTGTGTGTGTGTGTGTGAGAGAGAGAGAGAGAGGGCATGCCTCTCAACCTCTTAGAGCAAGAAATCTGGACAAAACCATATATAATAGGGGGACAAAGGCCCCAAAATAGGGACAATTTTTAAATATTGCTGTTACAAACTTAGAAAGTAGATAGAATAACAGGTTTTGCATTAGCATGAATTTTCTGAAGGGTATAAAGTCTGAAACCCAAACAAGTGTCATTATTTTCTGACTTCAATACTCAATGAGTAACCAGTGATTTGACAGAAAACTACAATTTTATGAGAAACAGACCCAAATTTTGAGTATATATCTGGACATTCTGTGAAAATGTGGACAGTTGAGAGGTATGTGTGTGAGCGTGGTAGCAACTGTAGCAAGCTGCTTGTTACAGTTTGTTGCATTTTTAGCAAGTGGCCTGCTGATGTTGCAGGAGTGGAAGAAAGAAGCCTTTTGTTTTTTGTTTACTCCACATGAGCTAGGTACTGTTCTGATGTACCAACTAGCAGGTTTTCTGCAATAACTTGTAATGCAAATTTAATTTGTAGAGGCCATGAACTAGTGGTTGTTTGCTATTCCATTTGTAATCCTCTCAAGCTTATATACTAGTATAACAGTCCCTCAACTGATATACTAGTTACATCAGACATGTTTATATGACATCTCTGTATATCATGGAAGCATATGTATTAGATGGGTCCACCTTGTCTATGCAACACATCCAAGCTCACATCATAATTTGGTTACAGCAATGCATAAATGACAGCTCACACACACATAATCTCATAGTACTTAACATCAGCACAATACCAGGAAGTGAGACACATTAAAAAATGCTTTCAGATGTGGGCATCTGCATAGCTCTCATTTTTATGTTTCTGACCTTTACAACCAAGACTGTATCATCAGTTGATCTAGTTTTCAGAAACTCAAAATTCATATGGTCGAGTTTTTGAAAACCTGAAGCTTCTGAACGGAGATTACTATACAGTGTGGATCAGGAAATTGACCCTTTTCCTCACTGTAATGCGATCTCAAAATTGGTATATATCATTTGCAGGGGGTGGGGGGATAGCCCCCAAATAAGGGGTGAACAAAGGTTTTTCCTGTGCAAAAACATAAAAAGGTAGATTTTTGTGGGGTTTTTTTTGTGTTTTTTTTTTTTTTGTAAAATAAGAAGGGCAAATGTAGCTCAGTCTCCACAGCTAAAGACCACGAATCCAACAGTTCTAAAAGACACTTTATTAACAAAAATAAATCACTGTGTTAGCATCTTCATTTTAAAAATTGTTACATCACATCTTTTTGTACTGCTACTTCATTTTTCATTGGACGCTCAGTATGATTGACATGCATATGTAATAACCTAATAAATATTAAGTAGATGTATTAAGTATTGTTAAAAATATATATTAAAAATAGTAAAATATGTTGGAACTCATATGTTTAGTTAGTTTGTGCTTGTTTTTTGTTTGTTTTTTTTTGTGTTCAAGTTTTTGGAAACTTGATCTTATGGTCTCAACCATATGGATTTCAAGTTTCTGAAAACTCGGTCATCTGACATAGATCCATATATTTTACACACACACACACACACACACACACATATATATATATATATATATATATATATATATATATATATATATATATATATATACGGGTCTGCTTTTATTAATTTAATTTACACTTACCAAAACCACTAAACATCTAATTGACTTCACCGAAACTTTAGTAATGCAAAGCAATGGATCACCAATATTTTTTCTTAGGGAAATGAACCACCTGACCACCGGGGGGAAAAATGGACACAAATCATACCCATTAAGGGGGGGGGGGCTTCACACTCTACACCTCCTTATCTAAATAAATATACCAACTCCGAGATTCTGCTACACTGGTAAAGAGAGCAAAGTTCAAGATGGTGGCCAAGTGGTTCATTTCCCTTGAAAAAATACTGGCGATCCCTTGATTCACAATAATAAGGCTTCAGTGAAGTTGCTTACATTTTTCAAAATTGGGTAAGTGTAAATTTGATTAAGCAAGGTAGACCCATTTATATATATATATATATATATATATATATATATATATATATATATATATATATATATATCACAAATTAATATCTTACCTTACACTGCTCTGAATCACAATTGTTTGCTACCTCATAATATCTCAAAAAATGTTCTCAATGTGTACTAACTATATATACTTTTATATTTCTGTTTTTTTTTTTTCTTTTGTGGTTGTTTTTTTTTTTTTTTTTCTTCTTTGGAATCCATAGAAAATGGATATTTCTGGCAGGAAACTGAAATAAGTAAGTTCTTCTAAGAATGAATGAAGGTGAAGGAATATGTGAATAAAACATTTTAAACTTAATGGTCATACTCTAGGGTGATAAAAGTATATGTGATGAAACAGTGGTTTTTAACAGAACTCTACAAAGTAACCTGTTCAGTTTGGAATCTATTACTCAGATGTAAATTAGAAAACAAACAAAACAATTAATCAGTTGACCGATCAATCAATCAATAAAGCATCAAGGAAGCAGAGATGTGAAATAGAAAGCATGTTCCAGGTAATCTGCATTATCTATGTCCATGCCATAACTAAGGTCAGGCAAAGGGGACAGTTGTCCTGGGTGCAAGTTGTCAGGGGGGCACAAGTGGCAGGTGTTGATGATGCAGGAGTACAATATCAGCACTGATAAATGAATGCCAGTAATGTATTCACGATTCAGGTGAAGTGCTTCATTTGAGGTGAGCTTGTGTGTGTGTGTGCATGTGTGTGTGTGTGTGTGTGTGTGTGTGTGTGTGTGTGTGTGTGTGGTGTGTGTGTGTGTGTGTGTGTGTGGTCATACTCTAAGGTGATAAAAGTATATGTGATAAAACAGTGGAATCAAACAACTTTACAAAGTAACCTCTTCATTTGGCATCTATTACTCTGATGCAAATTAGAAAATAAATAAAACAATTAATCGACCGATCAAGAAATCAATAAAACAATAAGGAAGCAGAGATGTGAAATGGAAACAAATTAACATCTAAATTTTCTAATTTTATTTACCCTCAAAACTTCAGACAAAATTAATAGAACCAAAATCCATATGTTATGAAGAATTCTTCTTCTTAAAGGGCATGTAAAACATCACTACTGATGTCAGGATTATTGTGTATACAACTGAAGAAGAACAATTCTTGGTGATCGTATAATACCAAGGATTTTACTAAATTATATTACTAAACTTATACAGTTTAATAGCTCTGTTTGATCTCTGTTATACTGTTCAGTTTAAAGAAACATTCTTGAAATATGATACTCTGTTGCAATGCTGTAACATTTGATGGAATTCTGTTGTATGGAATAGTCAGTGGTGTAGCAATTAGTCTTACTGCCTCATGACACTTTGTTCCATTCTTGTGTTCCTTAACTGTGAAATCTTCTTTTCCCTGTGTCTGTGAGGGTTTAATTAAAAAACAGCCTAAGAAAACATTGAACTGTTATGAAGTCTAAGTAAAACACTGGGCTATTGTGTTATTAATATTAAAGAAAGTTGAAGATTAGGTAAGTCTAAACCCAATGCATTAAAATGAACCCACTTGTCAGGTTTTGACAAATCTGGGTGCTCAATCACATGCATGCTTAAAGATTCAGCTCATCTTGCAATCTGATGGCCCCTAACAGCCCTTTGGCTGCTTCCAGGACTAGAAACAAAATGAATATTCATGAGAACGCCGTCCCTAATGTACGGCATAGTGAACGGCTTTGTGAGTGTCCTGTTAATGCTGGAAATGAAGGCTCTTCTGACAACAGTGGGAATCAGGGTTTTCAGAATCCTGTGAGACAGGATACTCAGTTTGCGAACACTTGCCCTGTAACCAACAGACAACAGAAGAGGAACAACAGCAGGAGGAGGTAGTGTATTGTGTAGATACTTCCACTACTAATTCCAATGCGGTTTTGAACAATGCATTACCAGGACCACAGATTGTAACGAATTCTTCAGGTGACTTTAAAATATATAATTTCTCTTCCTATATTCCCTCTCCTCAGTTTATTGACTTTTTAGCTAAGGGACTTACATTTGTACCATCTAGAAGAGCTGATTTGGTGGGTACCTTAGTTGATTTAAAAACCTTCACTCATAAATTGAATTTAATTAGGCAATAATGAGTCTGTACTACAGAATTTCTGTGTGCCTAGTGCATGTAATCCTGGCTTGCACAACACTATTGCTATGTTTGAAAAAGTTTGTGAGTTGGACATCAGGCATGCTTTATGTTGCAATAATCGAATGCTTGCAGATGTTAATGCTACCACTGATCAGAGTTATGCTTTAAATGAACTTTACAATGCTGATGTTAGGATCTTAAAGACTGATGGGGGGGGGGGGGGTTTATGAATCAAGATGACTATGTTAATAAGATCTTGGATATATTGAATTCTGACGCTTATGTTGAATGTTCACTGAATGAGTATAATGGGGCATGTCAACATGTTAGATCTCATATTAATGATTTATTCATTGATTCTAGGGTAGATATAAGTATTTTAACTATATGAACATTCTTTCACCCATCATTCCAACTATATTTGAACTTCCTAAGCTCCACAAAAGTGAAGTCAATTCACCATTGCACCCTATTGTTAATGGGAGAAATTGTTTAACATATGGCTGTGCAAAATATGTTGACAGTCTTTTGCAGAAATATTTGAAAACTGTACCTCAAATATGTCACGACTCCTGGGATTTCCTGAGATATATTTGAACTCCCTGACCTTTGTAGCTGACTACAATTTCCTAACTATAGATGTTAGGGATTTGTATACTGTGATACCACAAACTTTGGGCATCGCTTGGGTCAGGGTGTTTTTATTGAAAAAGGGCTCCCCGGGAGATGAGATGGATTTAATTCAGTATCTAATTGACATTGTCCTCTCCAATAACTTCATCTGTTTTAATGATTGTTACTATTTGCAAATATCAGGGGTAGCGAGGGAGTTTTGTGAATAGTGTGATGGCCTTTTGGGAGGAGGAATATTTGTTCAAATGTGAAACATATTAAACAACATGTCTGGTACACAAGATTTTTGGATGACATTTTTATCATCATTAAAGGTGATAAAAACCAAACTATGATGTTTGTGGAAGAAATTTCCAGTTTAACTGATTTCTTGAACTTCACCTTTGAATTTGGTGTTGATTACATCTCTTACTTGGACATTTTTCTTGTTAAGGACTATGTGAATTCAAGATATGTAGCCATAATTTTTAGGAAGGGTACATACCTGAATAAATTTTTACATTTCGAGAGTAACCACCCCTTTTATCAGAAAAAGGCAGTGGTTAAGGGGCAGTTAGTGAGGGCTGCCAGAATGGTCACCCTCAATGACGATTTTTTGTTAGAATGTGAACATTTGAGAAAGATGTTTTCATCTAAGTCCTACCCTGATGATCTTTTAAGCACTATTATTGATGAGATAGTTGTTAAGAGGCGGTCTGGTTGGTTTAAACCTTTGTTGGATGGAGAGTCAATTACCCCTGACGACACTCATATACATGCCCCTAATGAGATGACTACATCTGCTGACAACAGTGTGAATTATACACTGAAATTTAGCACACCTTATCTGTTAGACACTGGACAATTAAGGAATATTCTCACTAAGAACTGGTGTTTACTAATTGAAGATGTTTCAGTCAGAAAGAGGTTGTCTTATAGCCCCAGAATGATATTCAGATGTGGCCTTAATCTGAAGAATTTATTAGAAAACACTAATGTTTATCACAGTGCCAGATGTGGTATGTTCAAATGTGGGTGCTGTACAAGCTGCCATCTTATAAAGGTGTCAAATAGGTGCTGCATTTTTGACACCATTCATTATTGGAAAGACAGATTTAATTGTGAAAGTGTTGGAGTTGTCTACATCACCTTATACCAATACTGTGCTGTATTTTATATTGGTAAGACTGACAGACATCTTAAGGATAGAATTTATGAACACCAATGCAGTATTGGCAGGCATAATGGCAACAATGCTTTGGCTAGACATATCATAGAACATGAGGGTCACTCCTTTGACTACATGGTTATTGAGCAGGTATCAAAAAACAAGAGAGGTGGCCCATGGCAATTCATTTTGAAAACAGAGAATTGTATTGGCAGTTGAAAGTTTATGCCTCTGCCTATCCAGGTCTCAATGAGTATTGCTCTTTGAAGTGTATTTTAAAGTTAAAAGCACTTCAAAAATGAATATGTTTTGCTTGGGAGGCATTATTTTACAATTGTATATAAACTATTCCTGTTTAATATTATAGCTTTATTCATAGTAGCATTGTACAAATAACATATTTTTATTTATATTTATTTTTTTATTTAATTTTTTTATAGGTATGGGATTGTTTATGATGTCATTATTGCTGATGTCATTTCCTGCTGACATAATTGCTGATGTCATTTCCTTTTGGAATATTTTAAATTGAATGTTTAACTATTGTCCTATGTCTGAAGAAGTTGGATTACTTGTTCAACGAAAGCGCTTACATAAACCTTTTGGAGATTATCTCCAGCCTTGTTCATTGGTTTTGTTTTTTTCTATACTGTTCAGTTTAAAGAAACTTTCTTGAAATATAATACTCGGTTGCAATGCTGTAACATTTGATGGAATTCTGCTCTATGGAATAGTCAATGGTGTAGCAATTAGTTACTGCCTAATGACACTTTGTTCCATTCTTGTGTTCCTTAACTGCGAAATCTTATTTTCCCTGTGTCTGTGAGGGTTTAATTAAAAAAAAAGTCTAAGAAAACATTGAACTGTTATGAAGTCTTAGTAAAACACTGGGCTATTGTGTTATTAATACTAAAGAAAGTTGGAGAGTAGATAAGATAAGTCTAATCCCAATGCATTAAAATGAATCCCCTTGTCAGGTTTTGACAAATCTGGGGGCTGAATCACATGCATGCTTAAAGATTCAGCTCATCTTGCAATCTGATGGCTGATGAATCACCTCAACAGTACAATTTAGAGCACCTTGCCAGAGGAATCTCAGTAGCAGTGCAAACTAGCAAATCAGTGTATCATGATATCACACCCTTAATGTGGAGAGGACCATTAATATCCTTGCCAAAAGAATCTTCTTGGGTATCTTTGTTAAATCATTTCTTCCAAGGTGAATGGGTACTGTGCTGGTGTTGGGCCAGATAACCAGTAGATGCTGCCAAAATCATCCTGCAACTATAGCCAGGAAAAGTCAGGATAGCACCAGTGGACAGACCAGTACATTGGATCCAAGTGAAGGTTTGACCCACTCTTTCAAACAGATGCCCTCATTGCAACTCTCCAAATAAATGAGTGCCCTTTATCAAAAGGACCTTCCTACCTGCAAGGTAAAATAATGCGATTGGTTTCTGATATAAGAAAGGAAGGTATCAGACACCCAAGCTGCCTGCTCTCTTCAAAGCTTGCACAAAATGACTCTCCTTTGCTAGATCTAATGTTCCGCCTATCCTTATTGAGTGTGATAAGCAAATTGCGGTGTAATTTTTCCAAGTCTTTTGGATTTCTGATACCATGACAGGAATGGAGCCCATTCCAAAGTTAAAGTTCGATTAAAGTTCATTAGATTAGTATTGTTTCAGTCTTTGATGTTAACCAGAAGTGCTCTTCCCAGCACCCGCAATTTGCTCAGAACTGAATCTTTCTGCAATTCAGACAGAGTTACATATATTGGTAGCATATCTAAATACAACTGTAAATTCTTTTTTATGAGACCCATTGCTTCTACTACTATTGTAACTATCCGGGTATACTTCTCCCACATTGCCCTCAGTTTTGCTTGCAAATCCTGATATTTTATAACTTTGTGTTTCTCTGCACATAAGACACTGTAATCACTGGCTGTAGCAATTCCAATGATCAATGCAACATTTGTTTTTCATGCACTACTATATCTGGCTTTCTTCCATCTATTTTTTGAACTACTGGCAATGGGTGATCCCTTATGATATAAACTTCACCATTTTTAATAATGCTTTGTAGCTTATGTTTCCAGTGCTTCTCAGCTACGTCAGTATTGTAATATTTCATAATCCCCAGTGCAACAGTCTTGCCATATTATTACACCTTTCAGTATACAGGCCATCCGCCATTAGTGGATCACACCAAGCAACAGGATGTATGACTTTTTCCAATTCTGTTTTACAAAACCTGCATTTGTTTGTTTCTCTGACATGTTCAATGGACTTTGTATACAAATGTATTTAGTCCACTATCCTGGGCTGCCAATATTAACCTTTCATCTTTTGGTTTAAATTCATCTGTGTTTAACCATTCCTGCACTAGATCCTGATCAACATGAGGTTGTTCCAGGAGTTTTCATGTACTTGCAACCATATTTCTGCCCTTTCCACATTTTTTCCTTCTCATCTGACTTTTCACCTTGTATTTTTTCTTTTCATTTTTGGTACATTCAGTTGCCGGCTGATTTTTGTCTACTTCTGGTTTGATTTCCATTCCTGGTTGACAGTGATATGCTTCTCCTAAATAAAGCAGAGAAGTCATCTTAGACTTATTCTCCTCATATTTTAAAAAGTTCACTATGTTTGGATCTTGTAAGGTCAGTAGATATATATGCAGTCCTACTAGTACAGATCTATACATGTAATTAATTTCGAGGAGGCCCATACCTCCATTGGAATGGGGAATATATAATCTTGGTATACACTGATTTTTTATAAATAATTTGATAAGAATGAAACATTTTTCTTGTTTTCCTGTCCAACTGATCCAATAACTTTTGGGGCCAGTCAATCACCTGAAAACTGTAAGTTAGAACAGGAAGAGCAAATTGGTTTGTAGCTTGGACTTTGTTCCTAGATGTCAAGGTCCTCTGCTAGATCATTTTCTTCTAAACTAAGGGTACATTCTTTGTTCTCAGTTTCTTGTGGACATTCTACAGAAAGTTCCAGAACATCTTCTTGTGACATATCTAAAGAAAGTATCAGAAGATCTTCCTGTGACATATTCTTTTCAGCTTCATCCCATGTCAGCTGTTGATCTTTCATATGAGAACTCACTGGCCTATCACTACAACATTGATTGTGTCAGAGTTGCCACTGTTTCGTGTTCCTTCCCTTGCTGCGCAACTCCAAAGGCTGCAAAGTATCTTCATATGGCAAATGATCAGATGCTTGCTGTTCCTTTGGTTTCTCCTTAATTTGCAGACTCATTTTTCAGTTGCTGTGATGTTACCAGTGTAGGATTTTCTACACTAAATCTTTCATGTCAGAAGTAATCTATAACTTCAGTTTTTATTTCTTTAACTTCTCCATTAATATTCCTCTTTTCTACTTTCCCATTTTATTTTTTTATTTTTTTGTATTTTAAAAGTTTCCATATCTGAATGCCTTTGCCTATATTTCTTCTCCAAATATCTTTGATGCTGCTTTTTTGTATTGATTATATTTGCTTTCTCCTTTACATAAATATTGCACCATATTAAATCTCTTTTTCTTTCCCTTGTCCATATTTCTTCTTGCAGATGTCGCACTCCTCCTGTTTCTCCTTACTTTGCAAACTCGTTCTATCATGTTGTGACATAAACTGTGTTAGACTTTCTACATTAAATCCTTTACTTTGCGGGTGTTCAATAACTTCAACTTCTATTTGTTTAACTTTTACTTTACACATCTTTTCTTCTATGTGGTCTTATTTTTTGTATTGTGAAATTTTCCATATCTGGGTGCTTTTGACTGTATTTCTCTTCAAAGCTCTTTGGGGTTGATTTTTTTTGTATTTATTAGTTTGGCTTTGTCCTTTGCAAAATATTGTACCATATTGCATATTTCTTTCTTTCTCATGTCCATGTTTCTTTTTTATACCTTTCTAAAATCTCTAGATTTTGTTTTTTATATTTTTCTACTTCCTCAGTCACTTCTTTTTCCAAATGATCCAAGGTTTCTTGATCTATATTATGTTTTCATGAATCTGTTGTATTAATGCACACAGATTTACATTTTAAGCTTTTGACATTTTTTTTCTTGTGTAAGTATTTTTCTTTCCTCTGATTTCTCTTTTAATCTTTTTGTATATCTTCTATCTGGAAGTTCTGGGCTTCTTACATAATAGTAACAATACATAGCATCTTTCTTATCTTCAGTGTAGTCCGCTCTATCATCTTTATGGTTCTTTTTTGGCCTGTCAGTTTTTGTGATTTTGTGGACTGATACTTTCTTCTACAACAGTGGGGCCATTCTCTCCCTGAGCCTGGTCTAGCCCCATTGTTGGAATGTTTCTGTGTCTTAAGGATTCTACACTGTCATTTTTTTTCATTCCTGGCACAAGTGCAGCTACCAGGATTGGGCACTTTTTTTGTCCTGGGACTTGGGCACCCAGCTGTCTTTTTTATTTTTTTAACCTACTTCTGCCCATGATATATGATATGTAAAATACAATCTATATATCAGTGTCATCTTGGTGAGATTTTGAAAAAAACAGGGTCCACTTCATGAAGGTGCTCACCAAAGCTTAAGGATGAACTTAGTTCTAGCAATATTACTTTTCTTTGCCTGCTAATTTTATCATCTCTCCATCCGACCCCTGTAGGGGCAATACACTGACATCTCCGAGCCTTATGAAGAGTTACACTGGCATCTCCAGGTGTAACTCCATGGCTTGATTTTAGGAAAAAATACTATCTCCAAAAGGGAAACAACTGAATTCACTTCTGTGTAGAACTGTGAGAAAATAGACTGGACATAGAAAACAAGCACCCACCTTAACTAAGCAAATGTGTTGCCCTCGACTGATCTTGTCAGTTTTTGACCTCTTCAGCCAGATGGTGACATAATCTCTTGTCAAGATTATATCACCCTAAGACAGTATCTAAAGAAATTCTCTCACCCTAAAGGTACACATGCAAAACAGTAAGAAAAGGGTCACCTAAACAACAAAAATATGGAAACCCTCAACCATGGCCAACACCCCCATAACAATGGTTCCAAAGAGATGTTTGCCAATGTTTTTTTCAGAATAATGAAGTACCTCTTTTATGTTGCCCCAACTTCTGACCACTCTGGAGTCTGACTAATGAATGGTGCTGTCAGGAAGCACAGGAAAATGAACTAGCCACCTCAGTACTGCAAGGTGAATGTGAATTGGATTAGCTGCTTTATTCATCAAACACCTCTGAACCAGGAAACAAACAATAACTGAAACGAACCAGTCCCTCTCATGGGTAGGCACCCCAAGATAAAAAAAACAAAAACAAAAAACAAAACTTAAAAGCAAGTGGTGATATAGTGTGAAGCCTTCTTGGTTATTCACGGCCCAAGGCCTGGGAAAAAGGATGATGGCCAACCTTCACCAAGAACCAAATTTCTGGGGGTGCAGGCATTCTATACTGCCACACTTCTGACACCAACTGCCAAACCTGAATGGCTGAAAACATGACAGGCTACCAGTGATACCACTGAGCTTCCCTGGAATGTTTCTTGCTGCAAAATTCAAATAAATCTGTAAGTTTAATAAAAACAATAACTTCTAAACTGGGTGTATCCATTTGGAGTAGGAGGCAGACCCAGATCATGGGTCAGATGGGGCCATAGTCAGGCATTCCAGTGTCCGATTACTTGTCTCCCCGCAGTTAACATAAACACTGGTCAAAACTGCCATCATGCACACTATTTTCTTCTTTACTTTAGAAAAGAAAACAAGGATGTGTATTTGATTTAAAACTTTTAACTTATGTATCCTTAGTTGACCAGGTTAATTCCACTAGGCTATTTATACTACTAGGGGAAATTTGGTCAGGGCATTGTGGAACTTCCAATACTCTTTTTGATAGCTCAGGTGAATGCAAAAGATCTCAGCATACCTACCATTAAGACAAGCAGAAGAGGCCTCAATTTAACATCTCATCCAAAGGATGACACACTAAGGTGTGCAGCACCCCCATTAAAGTGCACTGGAGTGGGGTCCCTCTTGCAAGGCATTTAACATACTGACCCACTGAGTATCTGCACTACATGTACATGGTGTAGGAGTAGAACCAACAGCCTTCTGCACTGAAGACAATGATGCTACCTGTTATGCTAGTAACACTGCTTTGAAATTTTATAGCACAAACAATTACGGCCATTTTCTAAATGAAACATTTGCACACTGAAAACACACTTAGCACAAGCAACAGTAAGCTTCTCTTTATTTGATGCTCACATTCTTTGAAAATGCAGAGTCAGTGGCTGATTAAGTGTACCTTGGTACCTGAGCTGTTTTCTAACCATGGGCCCCCTCCATGTATTTTTAGGACCATGCATAAATGCATGTGTTGTTTGATACAACTATCTGATTCTTTTAAATTTATTTCTTGCTTAATACATCAACATTTGTTTCTAGCTTTGTAGTTTTGAACATTTTTCTCCAGAAAGCAGTGAAACAAAATGGATGTACCGATAATGACAAAAATACCTATTTCAGATCATTTCAACCAGCTCTATTGACTAACTATAGGGTCTGGTAGTTATTGTAAACTATTAAGGCTCTTGTCTCCTGTAGCCAAGATTCAGGGATTGAGCCTGAGTGAGTTAATTAGCTAACCTGCTTTCTGTAAATAGGGACATTTTATACACATACACCTGCACCCTAGCCCTCTTCTCTTGTACCAGGCATTGCTGCTGCTGAATTCACCATAATGCTCCCTAAAAAGTCATTGCGGAAATCCAATCCATGGAAATCAAATCTCACACATTTCTCTATGTGCATGTGTCAATCCTGTAGATGCAACACAGACAGACTGCATCTGTAATCCTTGCAGTAGGCAGTAGTCAAAAATATAGGGAACCTTTTATTTCTTTTTTTATATTAAATTAATGTTGTGGCCTAGTCCCTCCCATCCCTCAGACAATGGGCCATAGGCAGTTGCCTAGGTCCCCTGGTGCTGGATCGGCTCTTGTAGAGAGACTAGTTGACTAATGCTTAGACCATGACCTGATTTGTCAGAACAGAAAATGACCCTGCTATTATTAAAATGTTCCTTCAAGATAAGTGTAGCCACCCACAACGGTGAAACCTCTAAAGTGGTTAGGTCTCATTTCCGTCTGTTCAAGCAAGAAGATGACAATTCATTGTGAATCCCCTGCCCTTGAAGTATCCCCTCATATCTAGCCCTGTGGACCCAATAGTGCATGTTCTTCCCTTCCTTCAGCATATTGTAAACCAGTCTCAAAAAGGTCCTGCCTGGAGAATTGACTTGACAAGCAAATTATGGAGACAGTGTAACTGTATAACCTCACTAACCCCGACCTTCTTTGCCAATAAAAACCTATCAATTGCTTCACTAAGCTAGCACAGTTTTTCAGCTAGTAGCTTGAAAGCTGCTCAAGGGATGTACATTGTCAAACTCATGAACATAATGACCTTACAGGAACTTTCATTTTTTCAAAGGCAAGTTCACCTCCCAAGTCAAGGCACAAGTAAATGAAACTTTTCATACCCTGTATAGCATCCTCTTTTCCCTCACCTGGATAGTTTTCCAAATAGTGATTAGCAGCTTGTTTTGGTGCTCTGCACTGCCAGCACCATTGCAGCACAATGTTAAAAGTGTCAAAAATGGAACAAACCATACAACAGCCCATGAACTACCCATCAAAGAAGAAACCAAAGGGAACCAAGTCCTGTTTTCTGATTGGGAGGAGCCAAAAGGCTGATTGAATGTCTAATTTGCCCAGCTAGGATTCTGAAAATTTCTTAATACGTTGAGCTGCCTGATCTAGAGAAGCAAAGTGCGCTTTAATTTGTTCCTTGTCAACTGAGTCATAAACCAAACTCCAGATGGGTGGCATAATCAAAATATTAGGATCATAGGAGGTTACTAGGCTAATGGTCCTGGGGCCCTTACAAGCCTAGCCAATAGTTTATACCCAAAAAAGAAACCTCAGTCAGCACCTGTTGCCCCTGTCAGTGAAGGACAAAGGTGGAACCCCTGGGACAAATTTGTGGTTTCCCATCCACTCATCAATGCTGTGCTGCAAGAGAGTCAGAGAAGTACTCTGACATGTATGAGAAGTCTATTGCAGAGACAGGGCAGCCACTGGGAGACAAACCTCTCCCTCCAGCAGGTTTTGTTGATGTTGCATTTTAGATTTAGGTCTTTTGAGTGGGTAATGCACGAGGAGTTAGACTTATGGATATGGAGCATGTCTAGTAGGGCAGGGTCTGATATTGCCCTGTAGGTGAGACATAGATCACCTCTGAGCAATCTGTATGATACCAAGTAGAGTGATAGTGATCTGAGCCTGTCTGCATATGACAGGTGTTAGAGGCTTTGGATTCTCTTTGTGAGGTATTTCTGTGGCCTTTCCAGTTAGTACAGGTGTTTGGAGAGGTACATAACAAACGGGGTATTATACTCAGTTATAGGCCTAATAAGGAAGGAGTACAGAGAGGTAATAACCTCCTTTTTCTGGATGCAATCTCTTTACTTATGAGGTGAATCAAGTAAAAGGCTTTTCTGACCACTGCCGTTACATGATGGTTGAATGCAAGATTGTTGTCAACCTTAGTATCCAGGTCTCTCACCACTGGTTGTGTGCTAAGAGGGTTGCTGTTGATGTGGTAATCAGTAGGGGCTGTGTCTTTGCTGAATGGTATGATAATAAATTTTTTTGCATTTAACCTAAGGCCATGACTTTGGCACTAGTAATTTGTTGCTGTGAGACCCTCTCGCAGTATGTTAACAGCATTTGGGGAGTCAATGACAGCACCCAACTTACAGTCATCTGCAAACTTGGTCAGTCACAGGCTCTTTGTCTTTGCCTGGACCTCTGAGAAGTAGATGACAAATACTACGGTTCTCAGAACAGATCTCTGAGGAGCACCACTAGTGACAGGTCTGCTGTCAGAGGTGGTGGCACCTATTTTGGCCTTGTGGATCCTATTGGTGAGCCAGTTGGCCATCCACCTGATGAGATAGGGATTTACGCCAATTTGAGTTAGCTTTTCGATGATGTCTGAGTGGGGGATTGTGTCAAAAGCCTTGGACAAGTCAAGGTAAGCTGTATGTACTGACATTTCCTCATCCAGGGCCTTGGTGACAATCTCAAAGAAATCAACCAGGCTCAACAGGCAAGATCTGCACCTGACGAACCCGAATTGGGTGGGGTCAAGTGCTTGGAGATTACCTATGTCCTTGTTTATGAGATCCATAATAATACACTCCATGGCTTTACAGATCAGACTTGTCAAGCTAATGGGGTGATAGTTAAACTGCAAAAAGGCAAACTATTCTCCCACCACAACTTGAACACTCATATCTCAAGTCAGCCCTTTCATCTCACATCTCACCCCATCACAGCACCTAAAATCCAGACTTAACTGAAAGTTAAAATTAAACAGTGATGACTACAAGATCTCCATGAAACATCCACAAAGCAGAAGTTGTGACAGTAAACTTATGGAGTGAAATAATAATCACCAGTTTGGCATACTTAAATTGGTTAGTAACTCAGTTGACCAATGAAATATAAAGCTAATAGTCTGTGATGGTGTCTCCTGTCAAAAACTTAACCTGGGACATTAAGCACACAAGGTGAGTAGTTTATAAGAGAGACACTCTGGCTGACAAAAAGCACATTATATACCTCAGTGCTACCCTCCCCTTCATCTCTCTTTTTTTTTTTGTATACTCACCATACTAGTAACTGGCAGAAGGCTACATAGCCAAACTCCAAAGAAGACTGAACAGTGTGCATATGAGTACAGAAAAAAATGTAGAACAAAGTAGGAAGTAGGCACTGAAGCTCTGCCATGCCAACTACTGAAGTGATGGGGAATGTCCTGAGGAAATGTAATTTCTCTTTAAACGCTCCTCTATGACTCAGTTCAGTAAGTGACAGCAGGCTTATGCACAAGCAAGTCATGTGCATGTCTATAATGTTCAATGTTCATAAAATACAAACTCAAAGCAAAGGCCTTCAAAGAGTTTGACACTCATCAATGTTGGGTCAAGTATTCTCTCCCCAAACCTGTCATCCATACAAACCTTAAAAATGGTCAAAGATTCTGCACTTCTAATTCCATATGGTAACAGATTCCACCATAATCCAGATGTATTATGAAAACACCTACAAAGTTTACTAAATGTCATTGTATAAGTTTCATCAAAAAACTTAGTATTTATTGCCTTATATTTGTGTAGAAGTCTAAATCTCAAAATGCATTCGCTCAAAGCAATCCTTAAAATGGAGAACATCAACATTTGTGCTGTAACAGAGATCTGGTTCAAGGCAGAAGAAAGCACCCCTGCATTACCAGGCTATATTTCATTCCACACCTTTCGGCCCCAGAACTTGGACCGAAGCTCCAAAGGTAGTTGTGTCTCCATATTCATAAAGGATGTGCACACCTCCAGTCTGGTAGCCCAACATAATGCATCAGAGATACTTCAGATGCAGCTAACATTGGGTAAGACAGCGATTCAGGTCGTAGACTGTTATAGATCCCCCAACCATGTCCCAAGACACTCACTCCACATTCCTAAGCACCTTGGAGAATATTAGGGTCCAACCTAACACATTCATACTGGGCAACTTCAACTACCCCTCCATTAACTGGGAAAACTACTCATGTACCAATACACTTGCCCAACATTTCCTCAAATTCATTAATTCCAATGCCCTGGACCAGCTCATTCTTACCCCTACTAGAGGTGGCAACATCCTTGACCTGGTCATTACTAACATGGGCAACTGTTGCTCTACACAAATAGTCAACTCCTCCCTGGTTAGATCTGACCACAAAATAATCACCTTGGAAATCCACCCCCCCCCCCCCACAAAGGTAACCAACCTGAAAAACTTCTCCAAAGCTAACTTTGGGCTCCTAAGAATAGAGGTGGCTAACTTCACGGCACCCATGCAAATGGAGAACAGTTGCATGACTGCCGAATCATACACCAATGCACTGTATGAACACATACAAAAATGCATGGATCTCACCATACACAATAGAACAAAGACACTCTCCTCCAAAAAAAGGAAGCCAATCTGGTGGTCCCCTGGCATAAACAATCTTTACAACAGAAGGAGGAAACTGATGCGGAATAAGGTGAAGTCCCAAGACTGAAAAAACTCCATTATCAGCCTCAACAAAAAGTTGAGATCCCTCATCAAATCCTCTAAAGCTAGCTATGAAAACAGAATTGCAGCAGATAGTAAAGTCAACCACAAGGCCTTCTATAGTTATGGAAAGAACCTCCATGGCAATACTCAGATTTGCTCTGAGCTACTGCACAGTGGTACCTCTTATATCTAGCCAACAGATATTGCCAATATACTGGCTGACAGATTCAGTGCCAACTTTACCCCTCTCTCCCCACCCAAAGGACCAATCACAATACCAGTAGATTGCCAGGCACCCAGTATTACTGCTGCACAGGTTAAAACAGCACTGTCCAAGGCCAGAAATACAGCTTCTATGAGACCTGACAATATCTCTGACTGTGTTCTACATGAACTACAGAGTGAACTGGCACCTCACCTGTGTACCCTGTTCAATCACAGCCTCACCTCAGGCTTTGTCCCTATTGAATGGCTATAGTCATCCCTCTTCACAAAGGAGGAGCGACTACAGACCCTGGGAACTATTGCCCCATTAGCCTGACAAGTCTGATATGCAAAGCTATGGAACCCATCATCATGGACCTAATAAACAAGAATATAGGGAATCTCCAAACTCTGGCTCCCACATAGTTTGGTTTTGTGAAGGGTAGATCATGCCTGCTCAACTTGGTCGACTTCTTTGAGTCAGTCAACAGAGCTGTGGATGAAGGCAAGGTGGTTCATACAGCTTACCTTGATCCGGCCAAGGCCTTTGATACCGTTCCCCACTCAGGAATCAGAAAAACTCACTAAGCTAGGTATCAACCCCTATATCACTAGGTGGGTTGCAAACTGGCTCACAGATAGAGCCCACAGTGTGAAAGTAGCTGACTCCAAGTCAGACTGCTGAACAGTCATGAGTGGAGTCCCACAGGGATCGGTCCTGGGTCCTCTCCTGTTTGGTATCTACTTCTCAGAAGTCCAGTCCAACACAAAGGGACTCTGGCTGGCAAAGTTTGCAGACGATTGCAAGTCAGGCGTCATTATTAACTCCCCAAGTGATGCTGACATCCTACAGAAAGACCTCACTGAGACCAATGACTGGTGTCAGAACCATGGCCTTAAGCTCAATGCCAAAAAAATGTGTCTTCATCCCCTTTGGGAAAAACCCAGTTCCCATGAACTACCACATCAATGGTAGTTCACTGAAGACAGAAGGTGTTATAAGAGATCTGGGAACACAGGTTGACAGCAACCTCTCTTTTGACCACCTCACTGCCACTGTGGTCAGAAAGTCCTTCTATGTGGCACATCTCATTACTAAGGGTTTTGCATCCAAGAAGAAAGAGGTCATTGTCTCCCTGTACTCTTCCCTCATTAGGCCAATCATCGAGTACAATGCCCCATTTGGCATGTACCTCACTAGACACCTGCAACAACTGGAAAGGCCACAAATGTACCTCACAAAGAGGATCCAAGGCCTTAAACACTTGTCCTATATGGACAGACTCAAAAAAATCCAACTATTCTCTATCTCATATCACCTACTTAGAGGTGATCTCTGCTTGACTTACAAAGCCATGTCTGACCCAGCTCTGTTAGAAATGCTACATCTAAAGAAATCCTAATCCCTCCACACCACATGCTCCAGAGACCTCAACCTCATTACCACAATCAACAGAATGTGCTGGAGGGACAGGTTCATAACCCAGAGACTGACCATGCAATGGAATAGACTTCCCATACATGTCAAACAGAGCACCTCACTGGCCTTCTTCAAGAGAAATCTTGATGAGTGGATGGGAAATAGAAAATTCAACCCAGGGATCACTCCAGTGGCTCTACTCAACGGAGGCACTGGAAACTAAGGTCGGGTGGCATGATGCCAGGGTAATCCTATGGGCTAGGCTTGTAAAGGCTCCAGGGCCATTAGCCTAGTACACACCTATGAACCTGTGAACCTATGTCCCAAAATATTAATCCCAACAGAAGCTCCATATAATTCATTGCAATTCAATTGTAAACGTATATATAATAATCAAATCATAATCAAATAATCAAATAATTCCGGTGCTGTTTGTTTAGTGGATATTGAGAAGGTCCATCAGAGTGGGGTCTGGAAATATCCTGTATGCCTGGCATATATCTCCCCTCAACAGCCTGTAGGAGACAGAATACAGGGATAGGGCCTTGAGGCAGTCTGCAGAAGATATTTTAATTACGTCCTGTATTCTTTCAGTGAGGAATCTCTGTGGACAATCCAGTTGTTGGATATGCCTGGTTAGGTACATACCAAAGGGGCCTTGTACTCAGAGATAGGCCTGATGAATGCTGAATACCTTTGTTTATAAGCTGTGTGACATAGAATGATTTTTTCACTACTGTAGACACGTGATGGTCGAAAGCTAGACTGATGTCTATGTGTGTTTCTTAGTCCCTGACTACTGGGTGATCTCTAAGAGGTGTGTTTTGAGTATGATAGTTACCAGAAGTGGATGATTTCCCTAAGGATACTATTATGCATTTCTTGGCATTTCGGTTTAGTCCATGGCTCTGACACCAATTGTTTGTCTGTGTCAGTCCATCCTGGAGAACATTTGTGTCAGTATGGGATTCAATGACAGCTCCTAATTTGCAATGATCTGCAAATTTAATCAGCCAGAGACCATTAACATTGGCCTTGACTTCAGAGACGTAAATGCCAAAAAGGAGGTGTCCAAGGACTGAATCCTGCGGGAGTGGATGCTTTCCCGAAGGATAATATGCATTTCTTAGTGTCTATATTATATGCTCAAAGCTTTAAAACTTTGACGCTCATATGATCGACACCATATGAGTGAAGTTTTAAAACACTGAACATATAATAAAAATAAACAAAAAGAAAAAAAACTACCTGAACGCTCTAAGCATGGGGGCAAGCCCCCATGCACCCCCCACACACCCCGCTACTTAAATGTACCAACTCCGAGATCACACTGCAGTGAAGTAAAGGGAAATATTCTCTACAACGATCTCCGTTAAAACTTGCAAGCTTTCAAAAGTTTGCTCATATGGTGTCGATCATATGAAACTCGAACATTTGAAAGTTCGAGCTTCTGATAAAGACCCCATTTCTTGGCATTTAGGTTTAGTCCATGGCTCTGACACCACTTGTTTATCTGTGTCAGCCCTTTCTGAAGAACATTTGTTTCATTGCGGGATTCAATGGCAAATCTTAATTTGCAATCATCTGCAAATTTAGTCAGGCAGAGACCATTGACATCAGCCTTGACTTCACAGAAATGAATGCCAAAGAGAAGCAGACCAAAGACCAATCCCTGTGGGTTTCCATTTGTGACTGTCATCTTTGTAGAGGTGGACTCCCCAGTTCCAACTTCCTGGGTCCTGTCTGTGAACCATTTGGCAACCCACTGAGTGACATATGGGTCTGTACCTATCCTCTTGAGTTTGTCAACAATATCTGAGTGGGTTATTGTGTCAAATGCCTTGGCCAGATCAAGGTAGGAAGTGTGAACCATTTTGCACTCATCCATTGCTTTGGTGACATTCTCAAAGAAGTCCATCAGGCTGTGTAGGCATGACCTGAGCTTAATGAAATCAAATTGGATTGGCTCCATTGTCTGGAGGTTTACTATATCATTATTGATCATTTCCATGATAATTATTTCCATGGCTTTGCATACAAGACTAGCAAGACTTATGGGTCTGTAGCTTCCAGGGTATGTAGATGGCCCACCTTTGTACAGAGGGATGACTGTTGCTGTTCTCCATTCATGAGGCACAGAGCCTGTTTGGAGGCTACAGTTAAGTAACAATTCCTGAAGGCCTGATAGATCATGTTTCATGATATTTATAAGGCATCCTTGGATATTGTCTGCACCCATTGATGCACTGTTCTTGGCCTTAGAGAGAGCATTAAGGACCTGTTCCCTAGTGATAGCATGGGGAGTTATATTTGATGGTATTTCCTGATGGAAGGTTGAGGGGAAGAGAGGGGTAAAGTTGGATCTGAATTTATTGGCCTGTAGGTTTGCGATATCATCTGGCTCAGTATGGGTGGCTCCATTTACAATGAGTTCTACACACAATTGTGTATTGCCCTTGAGGTTGTGGACATAGCTAAAGAATGCCTTGTGGTTATCCTTGGCCTGGTGGGCCATAATGACCTCAAATATGGCTTTGGTAGACTTTATTTGTCCTCTGAGTTGTTTGTTTAGTTTGATGAAAATGCTTTTATCCTGCTGGGTGCTGCACCTCCTAATTTTTGCCATGATTTTCTTCCTTCTGTTATACATCCCATAGATTTTCTGATTCCACCAGGATGCTTTGTTTTTTTTTTTTTTGAGTTAGTTCTGTACTTCTTCCTGGTGGGTACAGTTGCCTCTATGCAGCTATTAACTTGCTTGTATAGGGTTTCTGTGAACCACTCTGCATAGGTGACAGTGTTTTTAGGTTTTATGGGGACTTGAAATTTTGCCAGGTTATCACTTAGTAGCAAGAAGTTAGCCTTAGAGTAGTTCCTGAATATTCTATGTTTAGCTGGGGATTGGGGTTTTATTTTTACTTCAAAGGAGACCATTTTGTGGTCTGACCTTACCATGTAAGACATTACACTAGGGGTGTGCAGCACTCTCCGATATTAGTGAAGACAAGATCCAGTATGGTTGCACCCCTGGCTGGTGTATTCACAGTCTGGTCCATTGAGTTTGTGTTTACAAAATCCAGGAATCTCTGTGCCTGTACATTTGGTGCTCTACAGGATTCTCAGTTAATAGTGGGGTAATTAAAGTCGCCCATGAATATGGTATTGAATTGGATGGTGAGTGTTTCCAATAGGTTTAAATACATGGTATGGGTTTCCTGGGTCATAGACAAGAACCTATAACTTGCAAGGAAGGGGTACTGGATTTTGCCATGGCGATTTGACATGGAGCAGCTCAAGTGCATTGTCCTGTTTGACCAGCCTTGAGGTATATTTATTTTTGATGTAAATCAAGGCAGTTCCACCTTCTGTGAACTCTAACTTGAGGAGCAAAAGAATCCTCTCCCCAAGTAAGATGAGAACAAAGTAAAAAAAAAGAACAACTGTAGTGAACCACTTGCTCCAAATGTAGCAAGCACCTTGTTACAGTAAGAATGCTACTCACGACTGTAGTGAACCACCTGCTCCAAATGTAACAAGCAGCTTGTTACAGTAAGAATACTACTCGCAAAGTACTTCAACCCTTCAGCCCTGACCACAAATATAGTATCAGAATTCATTTCCAAATGCTGGTACTGCAGTAACACTCCATAAATGCCTTACATCCAGGGCAAATGCCACAATTTCCTTACATCCAGGGCAAATGCTCCCTTTGACTCACCCTTGCTACACTTCTGATTTTGCACTATGTTCTGTCCATGTACTTGTCTAGGTTATATTTGAAAATGTAACTAGCTTCCTTACTTAAACAAGCAGCCCAACAAACTTGTCAGCCATGTGCAACCCTGCATATTATTACTAGACAGTTTTTGGCCACAGTCTAATATTAAAATATGCCAGAAAGCCATACCCTTACCCTGAAGTAGTATTTCTGGAGTTATTTTGTGACCCTCACCTTCTACATTTACTGCCTACTGTCTTGCCATTGAAGCCCTTTCTGTTTCTTTTACTTCCTGTCACGTTCTTAAAGTGACTTCTCATAATCAATGTGTTTCTTTCAACAGGTACATGAAAAGAAATTGTGCCAAGGACAACAGGACACAATCAGATGGAACCTTATCAAAATAATGTTACACTTTTATCTATAACGGTCTTCTTCTGAATGACAACATATAAATTATGTTTTTTCAAATGTAAAAGAAAGCAATTACTGCACAGACAAAGGCTGCCTGTTTATCCTAAAACCTATTCATATGACACTTGAGTCAGAAATAAATTGCATAAAACATCAAGTAATGTAATCATTAGTAATCAACAACATTCATCTCAGCTTCCTTCTTCTTAATGTTTGGATTTAAACATTTACTACCAAGGAAAATGCTAAGTACTTAATTTCATTTGCCATTAAATAATTTAAGCAGCAGTAAATTATTCCAGTTACCACCTCTTCTGAGTTTTCATAAATTATATAGCCAGAAATATAAAAGTATGTACCTTTATTGCTAATTGGCATACATTTATATTTTTTTATTTCATAATTCTGTACTAATAGGCCTTTATGTTTGTTTGTGTCTTTTGGCTTTTCCCGGTTAGGGGTCGCCACAGCAGAACTCCGGTCCGCTAATGATTGGCAGTAGATTTTTACGTGCTGGCTTGCCGGGCCTAACGCACAACCTTCAACGAAGGAACACCCACTCATGCATGTCGCCACACAGAAGACGTTCTAACTGAGAATCGAACAGGCAACGTCTAACTGTGAGGCGACAACGCTACCGCAGCACCACAATTTTAAAAATCTCTCCTAGTTTTACCCATGCGATAGGCATTGTTTTAATATAAAATTAGGTGAATAGGGTCAGAAGAACCTTAATTAAGAAATGCATTCCTCAGCTGTTATTCATATTCATTTGTTTAATCAGTCACATCAAAATAGGGCAGTAGCTGCACTTAAATGTACCTTTTCTTATTCTGAAATGGTTTATTGCATCAGTTTTATCACCAAATATGTAATTTAGGTTTCCATCTCTATGTATGTAACAAAGTGTCTCAGTGTCAATGTCTTTGCCTCACAGTTCTAGGGACTAGGATTCACAACAGACTGCTGGTCACTGTCTGCATGAAGTTCACATGTTCTTCACTTGTCTGCATGCATTGTCTCACAGCTTCCTCTAAAAGCATGCCAGTGGACTAACTGCACTAAGTTGTCCCTAGACTTACTCTTACATTTGTGGCATGAATCAATGGAAAAGTGTCTATATTCTAGCTAATTTATGTGGTTAACAACTGAGAAGATACAAAATAATAAAATACAGTCCTTAGGTGTCCATGTACTATGTGTGCTATATATTAATCTCATTAAAAGAGAACAATAAGAATAAAATTAAAATATCTGGTCATGTTGTAATCATTCAGCTCCCTTTATAATAAAATTAAAGTGATAAATAACAAGATTAATTTAACGACATCCGTGAATGCTAAAATAAGACAAAAGTTAGTGTACCACTGATGTGTCATTATGCAATAGCTATTTAAGATATTGGAGACAGTATAGTTCAACTGTACATATAGAAAAACATTTGATGAATTAGCAAAGATAATCTATCATAAATCTAGGAAGCTATGAGATACGTATGACTGAAGATGTAAAGTTAAAAGTCTTTTAGCTCCAGACAAGGTAAAGTTAAAAGCACTCCCACTGAACCAGGGTTTAGTAACTACAATGTCTTTGGGCTTTCAGGTAGCTGTGAGGTAGTGTGTATATTTGTCAGAAACACCATCTCATGTCAAATTACCCATGACCATAACATTAAGCTCCTGGAAATCCATATCACCCTTAATAATTCCAGCTATTTCTACATTGCTACACATCCCAAACAATGTCAACCAAAATTCATGGAATTAACCTTAATAGCACTAATGCTTTAAATATCACACCAAATACATCTTGCTAGGGGACTTGCATTAACCAAACATTGATTGGCACATGTACACCTCTAAAAATGGATATAATTAGTGTCCCCAGAACTTTGGTAATGCCAATCTGCCGCAGCAAATTATAATATCCTTTACTCAATCCTTACCATCCTAACCCCTGCCTGTACCACACCCCATATTTCCTCATCCATGGTTAAGTCTGACCACACATCAGTCATCTTCTCTATCAGGATTAGTGGTGCCGACCCCCAAATGAAATTGTCTTTAGGGACTTCTCCAAGCAAACCTACTTTAGTTTGCAAAGACCTAGGCAGAATTCCCAACAATCCACAAATGGACCAGACTGAGGGGGCTGCAACATTCACCTCTGACTTTTACCAACACCTAAGCAGCTGAATAGAAAAGTCAGTACCTGTCTGTCCTAAATAGAATAGCAAGTTCAGGAATAAAGCTCGTTGGTGGAACTCTCATATTAATAAACTGTATAACAAAAGAAAAAAATATGAAAAGTTGAAAGAAATCCCAATCTTTATATCTTAAGACTGCACTGAAATATTCCAGCAAGGAACTTAAGAGCACTATTGAAAATATAAGCAAAATGTAAGCTTAAGTCCACAAAAGATACCAAAGGAACTACAAATCTTTCTTTATCAAGAAGATAAGGAATAATGTCCAATAATAATATGAATTCATCCCTAATAATACTACATTTCCAGTCCTATTGCCAATATATTAGCAGACAAATTTAGTACTGACTTCACGTCATTTACTGACAGCCAGAAATGCAACCTGGACAAATGGATGGGGAATCAGAAAATTACCCTTTGACTGGCACCTGTGCCCCAGTTAGACAGAGGCAGCTTGTAAACAGTCTGACACCTAAACTCAGCTAGATGACCCTGGATAATTTATCCTGACATTTACAGATGGGAATACGTGGCAGGCCTAAAAAGCCCTCCTAGGGCTATTTTACCTATGTACAAAGTGTTAGAGGGCACAATTGGCATATGCTGATCAGTCTTAAGTGCATTACTTGAGTTCAGAAATGATAGCCGACATTGCATTTGCAGTCTAAACTGAAAGGCAACACGCCACATGTGGCATAAACTGTATCAGCTGTTTTTGCAAATGTACCATGCAATTTGGTGCAATTTAAGATGACAGATCTTTTTTGTGTGTTCTTTAAGGAGGATTACCATATTGTGAACAGTTTTTTTTTTTGCTCCTGAACTATGAGTTGAGTTTATATGAGGATGACAGATACAGACATGGCCTTCTCCTTACAAAAGTTTGTTCTTGATGCCTGGACAACAGACTATGAGTTCTCCACATAAGAGTGGCACTCTACAGGTAATTATAGGCACATCATACTCACCAGCCTTATATGCAGAGCCATGGAATGTACCATTGCAGACCTCAGTTATGCAAACATAGGCAACTTAACTGATCTAGAACCCAGGCATCTTGTTTTTTGTGAAGTGCAGATCCTGTCTCCTGAATCTAGTAAACTTCTTTGAAAAACATTACAGAAGCTATGGACAGTGAACATTCTGTGCACACTGCTTATCTTGACCTGGCCAAGGTTTTTGACACTATCTTCTGTACCGATACTTTTGAAAAGTTAGACAAACTGAATTGCAAACCTTAGCAATAATCTCCTGGATTGCAAACTGACTATCCAAAAGATCACGGATATTGAAGGTTGTTGGTACCTTCTCTGAATATAAAGTTGTAAATTGTAGGGTATTAGAGGGATCAGTGATGGACCCTCTCCTGTCTGACATTTATTTTACGGATACCAAAGCCAATATCCATGAAGTATGGTTGACCAATTTTCCTGATGAGTGCAAGCTGAAAACTATTATCCACACACCTACTTAAACTAATCTGCTCCACAATCTACACATATCTGGTAATGCTGATAACAGTCTCAAGCTAAAAGCAAAAAGTTCAGCATGGTAAAATTTGGGAAAAAGCTGCTCCCACTTCATATATTATAAGTGTACTCCTCTTCAACAGACATGGTCATAAGAGACCTGGTTATTTATGCTGACAGCTCTCTCTAATTCATTCATCATAGTTACACCACAGTCAAAAAAATCTTTCTTTCTGTCCAAGTTAATTACCAAGAGAATAATGTCACAATCCAGAGAAGTCATATTACCATTGAACACTTACCTAATGAGATCTATCACTGAAGACAGAACCCACTTTGGGATGTACAAATCCAAGCATATCACTCAACAAAAAGGGTCCAATGATTTTTAACCAAATGATTAATGACCTTAAATCCTTCAACTATCCCATTAGAATCACACAGCTCTCCTTATACTGAGCACCTACTAACAGCTCTAACATGACATGTGTCTTTATTTTCAGGTTATGACAGACACAAAACTATTTGAAGTCCATTTTTTTTTTTCATTTTGCGAAACAAGTAGCCCTCCAAACACCTGTACAGAAGACCTAAATTTAATCTAACAAATAAGACTCACTGGAGAGAGAGTTTCCTAAATCGATGTATTCTCTGTCTATGGAATAAGTTACCACTACAAGTTAAGCAAGGTGTTACTTTGGTTGCCTTTAAGGCTTGTCTTAATGATTGGACTGAGTGACACAAATTTATGCCAGGGTCTACCATGTATGGCCCTGCTTGATTTGGGAGATGAGCACTACTAAATGCATATAAAGACTGGCAAGAACTTCTAACTATGTCTGCTTAAAGGTTTATAAGGTAAGGCATCTGTAGCCCTGGGATCACTTGCCTAGTATTGTCCATGTGTTTCTTATATATGCACAGACTTAGGTTAGGTACGTTTTGTGAGCCATACCTCTCAAAACCTTAGCACAAGAACTCTAGACAAAGCTAAACATAGTGGATGGACAAAGGCCCAAAATCAGTGGCATCTTTTAAATATTGCTCTTATAAAATTAGAAGTTTGCTAGAGTAACAAATTTTGCTTCAGCATGTATATATGAAGTATAAAATTCAAATATGTCTGTCATTATCTAGTGAGTTCAATACTCAGTGATTTGTAAGAAAAAAAAACACATTTTACAAGAAACAGACCAAAAAATATGTGGCAAAATTCTGTATAATTGAGACGTATATTGTAAACACATAAAACTGTACAGAACTGGAGTGCCATACAAATTCAGTATAATTCCACATAACCCTGATAGTGCTGTCACATGCCACACTTCCAAGGCCTTCCAGGCAAGCTCCAGCTCACCATCTCTGAAAATCCAGTAAAGGAATAAAATTCCCAGTTCGAGCTCTCCAGACAGCTTCCTTTTACGTCATCATACTTGACAATCAATGCCTTACTAAGCTAATGCATAGTGTTTGACTCACAGTTAAAAGCATAACATTTATTTACTTATTTATTTATCCTTTGTTGGCTAGGTTAGTCTCACAAAGCTAGTACCCTGTTTTCAAGAGTGACAAGAGGTGGTATTTACACTGACTTGAATAGTGGAACCCACAACCTTCTGATCATCCAGCACAAAAGGTGAGTGAGTTACCTACTAAACCTCAGGAAGTCCTTCTACATGGCACACCTCATCATAAAAGGTTTCTCATCCAGGAAAAAAGAGGTCATTGTTTCCCTCTACTTGTCACTCATTAGACCCATTATAGAGTACAACGCCCTTTTTGGAATGTACCTCACAAGACATCTGCAGCAGCTGGAAAGGCCACAGAAGTATCTCACAAAGAGGATTACTGGCTTCAAACAAATGCCCTACACTGACCGCCTCAAAAAACTCCAGCTTTCCTCCGTAGCATATTGCGTACTCCAAGGTGATCTCTGCCTAACATATAAAGCTATGTCAAACCCAGAGCTGTTGGACATGCTACACCTAAAGAAATCCCAATCCCTCCGAGCTACACGCTCTAGGGACCTAAACCTTGTCACCACAATAAGCAATACACGCTGGAGGGATAGATTTCTGTCCCAGAGACTTCCTATACTCTGGAACAAGCTACCCATCTATGTCAAGCAAAGTTCTTCATTAGCACTCTTCAAGAAAAATCTTGATGAGTGGATGGGAAATAGAAAATACACCCCAGGGATCACTTCTGTGTCTCTGCTGGACAGTGGCACAGGAAAATAACTTTCTTGGGTTACGTAAGCTATGGAACCTTGCTGGCTAGGCTTACGTAGGCCCTCTTCCTCAGCCAGTTACCTTTTCAATACCTCTCCTGTTAGCTGAAATGACAGCATCCTTGCAAATTCTTGTCAGCTTCAGTTCTCTGTGATGTCTTATTGCAAAAATCTCACTAAATAAAATTCCTTTGACTTGTCTCTACCTGGAACTGAATGACCTTACCAAGTAATTCTTCCATGGCTGCAAACACCGGATAATTATTCCAGCAACACAGCAGTTACTATATGATAGGGAATTTATAGCTCAAATATGGAATGCACTTGGCAGCAGAATTACTTCAAAGAACTAAAAATTGGCAAGCCTTCAGCCAGCTGCCTGCATTTTCTACCACTGCAAGTTCTTAAAATACACTGGAGGCAGGGCATGCATAAAAACACATAAGCACACATGGGTATTCAATGATTCACAAATTAGAATATTAGCAATTCTTGTAGTTTCAAATTAAAGAAAATAGTACCTGAATTATTTATAATACTGTCCAGTCCAAACAACTCCTTCAGGATGAAGGCTATCCTGTAACACAAGGAAATTACATATTTGCAAGGCTCTCCCAGACTCATCTTTCAGCTCTAAAAAACAAGCACTTCTGTAAGGTATACCTCAAATGCTGGCCCCAGCTAGACTCTCTCATGCCATGTTCCCAGGTCTTCCTTCAGATGCAGGTCTTTTCTTTGCATAATTCTTTAAGTGAAGAACAAACATCCTGAATTGAGTCTTCCAGGCTATTTCTTTGTTAACCATAGTAAATAGCAATTAGATCAGTTAATTATTTGCTGTAACAATATTTCCATACTTCATGCTGATTTTATATATATACATATATATATATATATATATATATATATATATATATATATATAGATAGATAGATATAGATATATAGATATAGTTATAGATATACTGAGTACAAATTTAAAGGCATGCACATGATTTTCTTAGCCAATATATTACATTACACACACATACGTGTGTGTGTGTGTGTGTGTGTGTGTGTGTGTGTGTGTGTGTGTGTGTGTGTGTGTGTGTGCGTGTGTGTGTGTGTGTGTGTGTGTGTGTGTGTGTGTGTGTGTGTGTGTGTGTGTGTGTGTGTGTGTATGTGCATGTGTTATACATAACATGTGCCATTTTGGCATTATTACTGTGCAGAGGGACATATCAGTGAATACCCACTATTGTCTTTTTTGCTTTTTAATCCTAGTTATTCCTCTTTCTTGTGAAATTGTCTTCATTCATGTCTTTCTTTGTCATGCCATCTCTTTTACATTAAAATGTGCATCAACATTAGTGTCATGGCTAAAAACACATGATTACAATGCATATCATTTTGTTTTCTACTTTTTACTGCATTTAGGTGAAGTATTTAGGTTGCCTCACAGCAAGAGGTTCTCACGTTCGATTCTCAGCTGGAGCGCCTTCTGTGTGGATTCTGCACATCCTCCCCGCGGTTGAGTGGCATTCGAAAGACATGTGTGAATGGGCGTGCCTTCATTGAAGGTTGGGCATTGGGCTGACACCTTGGCACTGTAAAAAAATGTACTGCCAGTCATTAGCGGACCGGAGTTCCACCGTGGCGAACCCTAACCAGGAAAAGCCAAAAGAAGAAGAACAACTGCATTTAGGTGAAGTATGTTGTTGCAGACCTTTAATGCAAATGAAGTTGTATTCTTTTTTTATTACAATGTTACTGGATATGTTGCATATTTAAAAGTTTGACTTGTTATTGTCCCACAAGCAAGTCAATAAAGAGAAGAGGAGGTACTTCAAGCCATATTAAAAGCTGGAAACTTTAGTCCAATCACTGCTGGTTGGGCATAGAATTCCACCTCATGATGAGACAAAATAAAAGAATCACCAGAACACATCTATAGGATGGCTGAGAATGAGTTTTATTTCTTAGAGTTTATTAAAGATTTCAAAAAGGTAAAAATCATAGCACCACCAACAAAAAGATATCAAACACCCATATTTACACAGCATAGCATTTAAAATATTCTAGCACATAGTATTGGTGTTTAATAGCACTTGAATTAATGAAATTCTGTATGTTTCATTGCCTAAAATGAAAAAAAAAATAGCATTTTAAACATAATTGAGCATTCCAGACATATTATTTTTGGGAAACTTATACATATATATATATATATATATATATATATATATGTGTGTGTGTGTGTGTGTGTGTGTGTGTGTATGCAGTGGATATAAGAAGTGTACACACCCCTGTTAAAATGCCAGTTTTTTTGTGATATAAAAAAATAAGACCACAATAAATCATTTCAAAACGTTTCCCACCTTTAATGTGACCTATAACCTGTACAATTCAATTGAAAAACAAACAAATCTGTTAGAGGAAAAAAAATAAAACAAAACACACAATAAGCTGGTTGCATAAGTGTGCATACCTTAAACTAATTCTTTGTTGAAGAACCTTTTGATTTAATTACAACGTTCAGTCTTCTTGGATATACACCTGCCATCAATTAACGAGACTCTGATTAACCACAAATAAAGTTTAGCTGTCCTTGTAGGATTTTCCTGACATTTACTCAGTTGCCTGCTACAGCAAATGCCATAGTTCACAAAAAGCTTACAAAGCTTCAAAGGGATCTCATTGTTGAAGGGTATTAGTCAGGAGAAGGGTGCAAAAAAAATGTCCACAGCATTGGATATACCATGGAACACAGTGAAGACAGTCATCAAAAAGTGGAGAAAATATGGGACAACAGTGACATTGCAAAGAAATGGATGTCCCTCCAAAATTGATGAAAAGACCAGACAAAAACTGATCAGGGAGGCTGCCAAGAGACCAACACTGAAGGAGCTGCAGGAATTTCTGGCAAGTACTGGTTGTGTGCTACATGTGACAGCTATCACCCATATTCTCCATATGTTTGGACTATAGGGTAGGGTTGCAAGACAGAAGCCTTTTCTTACACAGAAAAACATCCAGGTCTGGATAAAATTTGCAAAACAATACATCGTCTCCCAAAAGCATGTGGGAAAATCTGTTAGGGTCTGATGAGACCAAGGTTGAACTTTTTGACCACAATTCCAAAAAGTACGTTTGGTGCAAAAACAACACTTCACATCATCAAAAGAACACCATCCCCACAGTGAAGCATGGTTGTGGCAGTATCATGCTTTGGGGCTGCTTTTCTTCAGCTGGAACTGCCTGAGTCAAGGTGTAGGGAATTATGAACAGTTCCAAATACCAGTCACTTTTGGCCCAAAACCTTCAGGCATCTGCTAGAAAGCTGAAGATGAAGAGGAATTTCCCCTTTCAACATAACAATGACCCCAAATATATATCCAAATCAACAAAAGAATGGTTTCACCAGAAAAAAAAAGTTTTGGAATGGCCCAGCCGGAGCCCAGACCTAAATCCAATAGACAATCTGTGAGGTGACCTGAAAAGGGCTGTGCACAAGAGATACCCTTGCAATCTGACAGATTTGGAGAGCTTTTGCATGGAAGTGTGGGCAAATATTACAAAGTCAAGATGTGCCATGCTGATAGAGTCCGACCCAAGAAGACTGAATGCTGTAATTAAATTAAAAGGAGCTGCAACAAAATATTAGTTTATGGGTGTGCCACTTATGCAACCAGCTTATTGTATATTTTTATTTTTTTATATTTTTTCCTCTAACAGATTTGTTTGTTCTTCAAATGAATTTTACATGTTTTAGGTCACATTAAAAGTGGGAAAAGTTTTGAAATGATTTATTGTGGTCTCATATCACAAAAACCTGGCATTTTAACAGGGGTGTGCACACTTTTTATATCCACTGTATATATTATGGTTTATATATTATAATTTATATATTGTATATTCTTATATTTATTATAATATATAAGATAATATATAAAATATTATTATTATTGTGTCTTAAATTTACTGGCACATCTACTCTGTAGGCACACATAACTTCAGTAATATGTCTAATGCCCTGAAAATAGCAGAGCTCAGTTATTCACCCTTACCCTACTCTAGAAAAAGCAAATTTGACTTAACTGCAAATGAAGAAAGGGTCTCAGATCTGGAAATGGGCAGGTATTTGGGCAGAAGTGATCTCTAAACATCAGGGCTCGTAATCATTTAACTTTAAATTAACTTCAACCAAAAATGAGAGTGCTGCATTTCAGAAAAAGAAACTAACAAAAACTAAAGAAAACTTCACCAAACCTAAATAAAAGTAGTGTAGAGGGCCAATGAGAAGGCTAGAAACTGCTACCACAGATACAACATAACCTTTGTATGAACCAAGTGTGCAGTTTCAACAGAATAACGCAGCCATTGCGGTTCCCAAGTATGATGGCATCAAATGCAAGAGGAAAACATATAGCATTTAGGCAAAATAAGAAAACCAAATGAAAACCAACTGTAAGACAAAAAAAGCAGAAAAAGCAGTCCAAAATGCAAAACCCCAGAATAATAAAACCATTGCAGTTTAGTCAAGAAAGGTGGTAAGATATTTAACAAATGCATGAGGAAGCAAATAAAGATGAAAAAATTCATAATGATACTTCATAAAATAGATATGTATGAACAGACAAGGATGCTGAAAGAAAACAGCCTGTATAGCAATATTTATCATCAGTATTTACAAAGGAGGTAACTCAGATTTGCTCTGAGTTATTGCGGAATGGCACCTCCTATAGTGTGCCAACAGATATAGCCAACATACTGACTGACAGATTCAGTGCCAACTTTACCCGCCCCCCCAGGGCTGTATCACAATACCAGAGGAAAGCCTGTTACCCACCATTTCTGTGGCACAGGTAAAAGCTGAATTGTCCAAAGCCAGGATTGCAGCATCCTTGGGACCTGACAATATCCCTGGCTGCATCCTACATGATCTACAAAATGAAATGGCACCACATCTGTGTACCCTGTTCAATCACAGCCTTACCTCAGGCTAATGAACAGTGCACTGTTACAGTCATCCCGCACCATAAAGGGGAGCAGCTACAGACCCCGGGAACTATCACTCCATTAGCCTGACGAGTCTGGTATGCAAAGCTATGGAGCGCATCATCATGGACCAGCTTAACAAAGATACTAGCAATCTCCAAACTCTTGACCCAACACAGTTTGGCTTTGTCAAGGGGAGATTCTGCCTGCTGAGCCTGGATGACTTCTTCAAGGCAGTCACCAAGGCTGTGGATGAGGGTAAGGCAGTGCATACAGCCTACCTCGACCTGGCCAAGGCCTTTGATACAATTCCACACTCAGGTATCATTGATAAACTCACCAAAATAGGCATCAATCCTTACATCACTAGGTAGGTTGCAAATTTGCTCACAGACAGGACCCACAGAGTGAAAGTTGTAGATTCGAAGTCAGACTGTCGACCAGCCACAAGTGGAGTCACACAGGGCTCGGTCCTGGGCCCTATCCTGTTTTGCACCTACTTCTCAGAGGTCCAGGTCAATACAGAAGGACTCTGGCTGACCAAGTTCACTGATGACTGCAAGCTAGGTGTCATTATCAACTTCCCAAGTGATGCAGACATCCTACAAAAGGGCCTCTCTGAGACCAATGACTGATGTCAGAACCATGGCCTGAAGCTTAATAGCAAAAAATGCGTTATCATCCCGTTTGTTAAAAAACTCAGTTCCCACAAATTACCACATTGATGGGAGCCCACTGAACACTGAAGAGGCCATAAGAGATCTGGCCACCCAGATCGACAGCCACCTCACCTTCAACCACCACATTGCCACTGTGGTTAGAAAGTCATTCTACGTGGCACATCTTATAACCAAGGGTTTCGCATCCAGGAAGAAAGAGATCATCATCCCTCTGTAATCATCCCTCATTAGACCAATCATCGAATATAATGCCCCATTTGGCATGTACCTGACCAGACACCTACAACAGCTGGAGAGGCTACAAAAGTACCTCACAAAAAGGATCCTAGGCCTTAAACACATGTCCTATATGGACAGACTCAAGAAACAGCTGTTGTCAGTCTCTTATCATCTACTTAGAGGTGATCTCTGCTTGACTTACAAAGCCATGTCTGACCCAGTCCTACTTGAAATGCTACACCTAAAGAAATCCCAATCCTCCCGCGCCACATGTCCAAAGATCACAACCTTATTACCACAATTAACAGAACATGGTGGAGGGGCAGGTTCATCTCCCAAAGACTGCCCATACTCTGGAATAAGCTTCCCACTGATGTCAATCAGAGCACCTCACTGGCCCTCTTCAAGAGAAATCTTGACAAGTGGATGGGTAACAGAAATTTCACTCCAGGGGTCATTCCAGTTGCCCTACTGGATAGCGGTGCTGTGAACTAACATCAGGTGGCACGGTGCCTGGGCAATTTTTTGGGGCTAGGCTTGTAAAGGCTCCGGGGTCATTAGCCTAATACACACCTATGAACCTATGAGCCTATAAGTTGTTTCATAAATTGAAAGGAAAACGAGGGTGATCCTAATCCTTTGGCTGGCTTGCATTTTATACATAGCTATATTTGCAGGTTTGACTATATGAGTTCTCCATACCCGTGGATAGCCTGTTTGTATATCACAATGCACTGCGTAGTCCTCAAGGTATCTATGCCACTTTGTTGAATTTAGCTATATCTAAATGTGTTGTATTCTAGTTTATTAATCTGGTTCATATGTTGGTTGCTGGAATGCTGTTGTATCTGTAGGTGAAAATATTCCTTATCTGTTTACTACTAGACAGCATTTAAATATTACTTAACTTGTATGGCAGTATTCCTTGGTGGTATTAGGCCAATTACTGAGTATAATGTCCTTGTTCTAATCCAGACTAACACCCCCACCCTTACCCCCCCACATAGACTCTTAACCCAACTATACTTCCACCACTACTAACCACAGTCAGAATTAGCTAGTTGTCTTTGCATACTTTAAAATCTTGTCTGACAACTTTGTTACTAATATTATAAATGACAAGAAACTATCCTAACTTGCAACATTTACTGTATATACTGTTGATAATCAATATCTTATTATTGTATTAAAGCCAACAACCTGTAATGTTGTTTACTATTGCTGCAACTTTGTATCTCTACTTATCATGAACATCATGTGGAGCTTTTCTCCCTGGGCATCCGCTGAAAAAGGACCTGCGTCCAGTTGGAATTTCCCAGTAAATAAATAAATAAATAAATAATAATAAAATAAATAATGCCCCCTTTGGTGTATACCCGTCCAAATACTTGACACCACTTGAATAACCACAATGCTTTCTCTCCAAGAAAAATAAAGGACATATATCATAAAATCTATACTGATCATCTCAAAACCTTTTCCCTTCACGTATCTTAGAGGCGAGCGAGGGGCAATCTCTGCCTTGCTTAAAGAAACTCATCTGACCCCATCCTTTCAGAACTGCTGTACATCCTTAAGTCCAGTGGTGGAATAAACATCCACTCAAGAGATCTTTAGCTCTTCTGCATCATAAATAGAACATGTTAGAGTACTAGATATGTATCACTGAGAATACCTCTTCTCTAGAATTGTCTTCTCTCCACATAAAGCAAAGTAGGTCTCTTATTCTTTTCCTGTATAATCTAGATGAATTGGATGGGAAACTACAAATTCATCAATGATTTGGCACCTTTGTCTCCTATAAATATGGTTAACATGCCAGAGTATGGCCTGCCTGGCTCTGGACTATTTGTACTTAAAATACAAGGGCACTGAGTAATTTTATACTTAAAATACAAGGGTCATAAACTTCTTGGTAATGCCTGGCTAGACTTCCAAGAATAGCTTAGTAAGTACCTATGAATCTAGGAGAAGTAAAAGGACTAAAAAAAACTCATTGCTATGGGCTAATGGGAAAGAAGTAGTAGATTTATAGCATGAGCTCTTTCAGCTAGTGGTAGGAAAATGGGATTTTTCTTTTTCCGTGCTTTTTTTGTTTTTCTCATTGCAGGGCATGCAGTGCAGTCCATAAGGGCAAGTGCAATGTCAGACTTATACCTTCCTGTGCCGTGTTACTGAGCAAGTGGAAATGCAAGTATTACACACACCAGTTTGCATGAATATATCACATGCATAAACACACAGAGATATTTAAAAGGAATATTTTGCATGCCATATGAAGGGCAATAAATCCTGGATAATAAACGTGTTGCATGGTGTACAATGAAACTTGATCATAAAGTAAATTTCTCAAATGCTTCTGTTTTTTATTAATGATGTTTAAACTTGACTGTTTATGTTGCTTATTGATGTGTGTTCCTTTATGCAGTAATGGTAGAATGGAGATGCACTAGAAATGGGTGCTTTTAGCATAGACTAGACTAAGTGTAACTGAAATTTATAAGGGGATGCAGGTAGCTAATGTAAATAATGCTCAGGTGTGTAGTTCCTGATAATCATGTGGAAAGGATAAAAGACATGCACTTGTAGTAATAAATGTTAAAAATGCCAAACATAAAACACTGGACATGCAGAAATCCTGTTTGACCATGACCTAGTGAAAAGCGTCATACTGAAATGGTACTGCATATAAGGTCTTTGGAGCAAATGGAGTGGATATGTAGCAGCATGAAAGCACCATAAGAGAGTGTGTGACAGCCAGTTGACATCATAAGGCACTGTAATCTTACAATGGGATATACAACAGCATTGTGACGCAATGCATACGGGGCTCAGGAACACACTGGGTAAAGATGTCTTGGATAGAACCCGAGAAAATAATCCACCATCAGCTGTAGTACAGAGGGGGATAAGCTGATCCCACAAGGGAAAGCAGCTTTTGGAATTGCAAGAGCATTTCATATTTGTGATCTATTCCAGAGGGAAGTGTGCTGAACTTGCAGTTTCATGACATTAGTGTATAGGAAATTGCATTATGAAGAATGAGGAGGTACTGAATGGATGGGAGAAGCAGTGAAGTTAGAAATAGATAGAGAACATAGTCGGCCTTAGGCATAGGCCAAGTGGATGGTGTAAATAGACCAGGATGGGGGCACCAGGTGGTGTGGGGGGGGCGCTGTGGAGCCCTTTTGCCTAGGGCATCACTTGAACTAAGGCCAACCCTGGTGGAGTAGATTCAAAGGGATACTTGTTAGTGAGCAATGGAATTGAGTCCTGACCAGAAGCATTGGAAAGGAGATAGGAGAACAACAGAGACAAGAAGTGTGGTCTGCGAAAGAAATAGCCACAAGAGGTACCTGTACCTTTTCTCTGGGTTATCTCTGATTGAAATGGGAGAATAATGGGTAGGGTTAATTAAGCAACTAAAATATGATGCTGAAGAAAACTGAGTGAACAAGTGAAAATTTAAACAAGAGTGGGGGAATGTGATTTGGGATAAAATGACTAAAGAGAACTAACTTAGTAAAAGGAAGAAAGAGATAACTGAACTGCCAAAATATGTGGACTGAACCAACAGACAGGAGAGAGACAAGATTAGGCTTATTAGCCAAGTAGCCTTATTCAGCTTGCCAACCTGGGCTTGGAAAAGCTGGGGTACACCCTTGGTGGATAATAGATGTAAGTATAAGGGGGGATGTAACATAATTAAAATGTAGGATGAAGCTTGCCTTCTACAAACAAAAGAAAAGTTTTGCAAAAAATTATTAAGGAGTGGGGGTGCCTAGTATTACTCCAGCAAACAAAAATGAATACAGCACAGTGGTGGGCCAGAAAGGAAGGGGGTAGCCATAATATTTCAAAAAGGATGTAAGTGGTCAAGGAGCTCATTTAGAAGAGCAAAAAAAAAATAAATAGTAAGCTAAGTGGAAATGTAGACTAATAGTTGAAAGCCAAACTGTATATATCAAATCACAGTAAAGGATTTTGCTTTCAGTAGATCTTGCAATGGTAGGAGAAAAAGGGAAAAAGGGAATTTTGTGGTCACTGGGGGGGTCAGTAATATGTAACAACTGATAGAGTAAAGGGTAGAGGTACATGGGAAAAGGGAGTCCCATTGCAAAGTGTGGAAGGGCTTAAAGGAAGGAACTGAAATGAAAATGGAAAATGAGGAATCAGTGTGTGTGTGTATATATATATATATATATATATATATATATATATATATATATATATATATATATATGTATATATATATATATATGGGTGTACTTTCCAAGAACAAAAATTAACTTTTTCGAAATTGGAAAGTACATCCCCAGTTTCGCTTAAGCTCACTAGACCGAACCTACCGCACCACAATGGAGGACATTGACAAATGGGCTATGTCCTCCACGGTGGTGCAATAGCCATGGACCTTAGGGTTAGGACATGGGTCTAGGTAAGGGGATAGCCCTACCAACTATCCCCTTACCCTAACCCATGCCCTAACACTAAGGTCCATGACTGCTAACCCATTCGGTCTAGCGGGTTTGCGATAAGTGCACTTTCGCGTTAGTGTGGGTGTACTTTTGAAGTTCAAAGTAGTAAACTTCCATTCTTCAAAAGTACACCCATATAAACATATATATATATATATATATATATATATATATATATATATATATATACGGATCTAGGACATTTGCTCGACTGAGCAAACGTCTGAATCCATAAAACCCAAACACACTTTAACAAAAGCGCTTTTATCGAAAAAGCACTTTTGTTAAAGCATGTGACAAAATTAAAAAAAAAACACTACATTTACATTTCCTGCATCCCCATGTGGGGGCTGTGACCCCCACACCCCCTTACTTTAATATTCTCCCGCTGAGACCGCACTACAGTGGGGAAAAGGGAAATTTCCCTTACTCCGCACCGTAGTACAGCCTCGGCAACAGTCATACTTACGCAAAAGTGTTTCTTCGGTGAAAAGCACTTTCGCGTACGTATGCCCGGCCGTTTGCATTTCGGTCGTTTGCTCAGTCGAGCAAACGTCCTAGATCCATGTATACATATATGTGTGTGTGTATATATATATTCATAAATTTCTCTCTCTCGCTCTCTCTCTCTCTCTATATATATATATATATATATATATATATATATATATATATATATACATATATATATATATATATATATATATATATATATATAGATCTACTTCAGTAGATCGAACATATTACAAGTTCAAACCACATATGGCCGAGACCATATTGTTCAAACTTGTAATAGTTCGAACACTGAAGTAAAAAATGAAAAAACAACAAAAAACAAAATTAAATGTCTGTAGCAGGGGGGCTACCCCCCTGCACCCCCACACCCCCTTACTTAAATATACCAACTCGGAGATCGCACTACATTGCAGAAAAGGGAAATCTTCTCGTTCCGCACTGTACGGAGATCTCCATTCAGTCCGATCGAACATTTACAAGTTCAAACATATGGTCTCGGTCATATGAGGTTCGAACTTGTTATGTGTTTGATCTACTGAAGGGGACATATATATATATATATAATTTATTTATATATATATATATATATATATATATATATATATATATATATATATACATATATAATACAGAGAGGGGAACCCAACAGAAGATTTACCTATATGAGAATTCTTCATTTTTGGCCTGCACATTAGATAGATTCCTGATGAGAAAGAGCTTGAGGAAGTGAATTGAGTGTGCAGAGATAATAAACTGTAGTATGTAATTTTATGTGCCTCTTGTAAGAGGGAGAGAGAGAGAGAGAGAGAGAAGGTTCCATATGATAATGAGAGGCAGATATGGTGCAGGTGAGCAGCCTATCAATGAGGGAAGGATAAATATTATATAATATGTAAAGGAGTAGTGAAATAAATTAATAACTAAAAATGCAGAAGACAGGTAAGATATGACTAGGAAATGGGATGGTATTAGGTTAGGTAAGGAAGATTTTATCCAAAACCTGCTAGAGCAGTTATAGAGAGTTCAACAGGACAAAGCACAAACAAAAGAACTCATGGCCAATAAAACTTCAAAGAAACTTTAATAAAGCAACAACAACAACAAAAAAACAACAAAAATAAAGCAACAACAATAAATAAATAAATAAATAAATAAAAATAAAACAACGACAACAAAAAAGTTCAGCAGGATGTGTGGGGGTTTTAGATATAGATACAAACATAGAAAAGGAGGTGATTTAAGTGAGCTAGAAGGCTTAACAGTAATAGGAATGGAGCCCAAGAGTATGTGTGGAGGAAATATCTGGTAGTTAAAAAAAGTAAAAATAGGGAAATACATAGCATAAGGTTTAAAGGAGAGAAAAAAGTAAAATATGGTGGAAGGGGGTATGAAAATAAGGGAATATGGGAGATTGTCTCTAGTCTTCAATGAGAAACTTATTTGAGAAGGCCAGATTTAGCACAGAGAATGTAGATCTCGGTGAGAATGGATAGAAGTCAGTATAACAAAGTTGACAGAAAGTTTCTGAATGCTGACATGTTCCCAGGAGAGTTAGGAAACATGAAAGAAATGAAGACAAATAAAGCAGGCATAGAATGAGTTTTCTTCACACTTTGAGACATAGCAGAATTTCTTAGAACTGACATAAAGTAGGAGAAATGTCTCTAGATCTGTAGAACCAGGCAGGGTCCTAGTTCTACCAAAGAAGGAAGATGAGAAAGGTCCTTGAAGCTATAAGGGACCCCTTGCCTTTGTCTTCACCTACTTTCACTTGCACTAATTTACTATCACTACACAACAGCCCCATTACTCTCACAGATTTGAAGACCCCTTCTATAGCTATCCGTAACACAGTCTCTAATTTTTTGCCATTAAAGACAGTCAAACCAAAAACAGCTTGTAAGTCTAAATGTCAAAACAACAATGATGATATTGTCAGGATGCTTTGATATAGTACTATCTAAACTGAAGTAAGGCCAACTGCCAATTAAAGTTTGCTAAGGGCAGGCAGAACATAAATAATTCCAGCGTAGTAAAGTAGAAATGAAAAGATGGAGAGAAAATGCAAGATTGCTATTTTATATAAAGAAAGCATTAATTTCCACTGGAAAATTACTTTAGAGGTCTTAGTTAGAAGAGGAAGAGAAGACTGTAATATATAGATCCCTCAAAACAGAGGTAGTCATAAACATATTCCTCTTGGAATATGCAAAGACAGATTGAGGAATAAGGTAGGAATGTCCTCTTTCTCAGTGAAATTTATCACGGAACAGTTAAGAGAGGTTAAATTAGAACTGGGTGACAGAAGAAATGTAGATGGAGGTTAGTGTTTGATTTATGATGTCTGTAGATGACCACCTTTAATAACAAAAAATTTAGACAGTGTGCTAGGGATAGTTATAGGTGGGTTCTTCAGATGTGGGAGAGTAATGGGTTGTTGTGCTATGATAGTAAGGCAGTTTCAGTAAAGGCAGATTTCAGTAAAGACTAAGGCAGGAGGATGGAGAAGAATACAGAAGAGGTTAGTCCTTGCTTGACTGAGACTGGATGTGGTGAATGCATTGGAGAACACTGCAAACCGAATGTTATGAAGGCTTCAGGGTGAGAGACAGTAACTGACACAGAACAGGCAGTAGATGGTCTCCCTACTAGCTGTATAAGGACTAGCCTGGCAATGCCCCATTTCTTATGGCATCTACCCATCCCACACTCCACTAAAAAATCAAAGCAGGTTTTGGACAATATTGAAAAATATAAAATGGTAGATAAGGAGAAAAAGACACAGCCAAGAAAAGTGCTTCAGATAAGAAGACAAATGTGGGGAATCCTTTCTTCTTCCATTATATTTTGACATTCAGTCTAACTCAGTGCATTTAAGGAAGCAGCAAAGATAAGGGGAAAAGAAGTGTACTGGAACACGGGGCATGAAGACATATTGGAGGAATGGATGGATGATTGAAAAGATGGGATAAAGAGAAGGCATGGGTTGCTTTAGACTATGAGAACTAAAGGGTTTGGGTGCACTGTGAAAGAAGAAAGACATTAATAGCAAAATGAACTGTGGAATTACAAAGCTGGACCAGATTCTAGAAGAAAGATGGAAATGTCAAATTAGATTATGTGCAGGTTACCTAGTAACGTATGGTGGAATTAGGTGAAGCATAAAAAGAAAGGGTCAGATTAAAGTAAATGGAAAGGTTATCAAAGCAAAGATAGAAATGATGTTCTCCATGGATAAAATAGAGAGGAGACAACTTAGCAAATGAGAAACTAATGTTTGTTGATACAGATAAATAATCTATGTCAGAGCCAAAGGCCAACTGGGGTAAGTCAATCTCACATAAAAAGAACAAGAGACGTGCAAGTTTGAGAAGATGTTATACTGAGGAAATAATAAAGACTTCACACAATGTTTTTTGACAATACTAGGACTGCAAACACAAAACTTTACACAAATGATGTGTGACACAGAGGACCTTACATTGCTGATGTGTGACAGAGCAGTGGCAGTATCACAGGAGGTAGCACTCTTGCCTTTGGTGCAGAAGGATTTCAGTTCTATTCCCACATTAGATAGTTAGATTGCTAACACTGTAACATAAGGGGGTTGGCTACACTCCAAAATGTGTTGGGTACACCTGCTTGATTTGGTGGTAGCTCAAATAGATGTATAAGATCCTATGGTACCAATATAAATGGGTATGGGAACTTCCACAATGCCCTGGCCATATTTCCCCTAGTAGTATAAATCCCACCTTGGGTCTCCCCTGAAAAAAGGAAACTTGCCTAGTGGGACTAATCCAGCCAGCAAAGAATAAATAATCAAATACATTTAAATACTAAGATTTTGAACATAGAATGGTATTTGATCACAATAGGACTACATAAGAAGGATTTTAAACGAGCATTTTTGACCATACTAAGTCTACATAAGGAGGACTTTACACAAACATTTTTTACCACACTAGGACTGCTGAAATATGTTTATTTATTTATTTATGCATTCATTCATTCATCTCTCTATCTCTCTATTTATTTATCTAGCTATCCACTTGTTTGCTTATTTGCATTTATTAACCGAGAGTAATCTAACTGAGCTAAACACCAAATTTCCTCTGAAGCCTAGGGAAAAAAGCTCCACAGTTAGAACAGAGGTAAAAATCAACTAAATGTAGATATTCTTGAATGCATGTAGAAAACAACTACAGTATACATATCAGTATAAACAGAAGACATCATTAATGAAGGCTATAAGCAAACACAATAACAGTATACCCCAACAGTTGAGTATAATGCCACAAATGTAGATAGTAAAGTGCTTTGATGAAATACAGGAAGACAGGGAGAAACTAGAATGGATATGAGCTGGACATAGGGTGGATGAAGAACAAATTCCAGTACAAGAATAGGTCCAGTTGAAAGCTATTTAGTGTTTTTAGGTTACTGAGAAATGTTTTAAGTTTACTCTCATGGTTAAGGTCTGGGGGAATGGAATTCCACAGCATGGCTGCATGATCAAAGTATAGAGATTCATCAATGCAGTTGTTTGATTTAACAACTTTTAGGTTTTGGCTGTGAGATATTAGCTCTCTGCTAGCCATATATTTTGAAAGTGAAATAGAGGTGTGCAGGCTTTTGTCAGGTTCATACAAAATTGTGTGTGTTTTTTAACTGGTTAAATGTGTGTGGTGTACTAAAATTGGGCTCCAGCTCAATGGCACAAGTGTGACATCATAGTATTTGGTAAGTACCTCTAGCTCAAGCTTATAGCATAGATAACACACCACATCAAAATGAAAGGGTTATAAGTGTCCTAGGCACATGGGTGGACAGCTCTCTTACATTTGACAATCACATTGCATTGGAGATTTGGATATCCTTTTACCTTGAACATCTCATACCAAAATTTATTTATTTTGAATCAAAAGATGTCCTGACCTGCTTGTAATCTGTTCTGATTAGACCAATCATTGAATAAACACCCCTTTGGGATGTACCTTACAAGACATATCAAGCAATTGCAAAGACCCAAGATGCTTGAGGCTATATGATCAAGGGCCTGAAATAACTGAACTACAAAGAAAGACTGAAGGCTTTAACCATATACTTAGTTTTATATAAACTGCTTACAAGAGATCTGTACATTGCTTATAGGGCTATAATGGCTTCAATAGTCCAAGAAATCTTACACCTCAATAAATCAAACAGGCCAGCTAGCACTACAGTCAGTGACATAAGTCTACACCAACTTGTAAAGAAGACAAAGAGAAGGGATAGATTTGTCATGCAGCACCTACCCCTTCTCTGGAACAAACTCGATCTCCAAGTTAAGCAGTGTGACACACTATCTGCCTTTAAAAAGGAGATGGACAGTTGGATGGGTGTTAATAAATTCACCTCTCCTATTTCTGGCCTGGCTCTCCTTGAAATTAGAGGCAAGACGTATGGGTGGGTAGTGGCACAATGAAAATGGTCTTAAGGCTCAGTTGCCTTGTAACTTCTATGATCCCATGATGATTTTTCACAGATGATTTTGAGAACACTAGAATTGCAGAAACTGGATATTACACAGATGCTTTTGACCATTATAGAACAAGAAAAAGCTTTTCCCCTCAAGGGAATGGTATATAATTTGCATAGGGAAAAAGAGAGAGGCTGGGCTAGAAGGGCAACTACAGAAAATGTGAATTTAGACACACCTTTAAAGCTTAACATTGTTACACAATACAATAATTTTCATATACAAGCACATGTATTTAGAAAGTTCCAACTGTCAAAGAGAGAGAAAAAAAGACAATATAGCGAATTAAAAATTAGTTGATCTTATCTACAGGCCTTTTTTTTTTCTCTGTGAAATTGCAATACAGTGGAAATTGAGAAATTTACCCTTTCCTCACTGTACTGCTATCTCAGAGTTAGTACATATAATTAGTGGGACTGTGAGAACACAAGGGATTTGCTTCCTTGAAAAAAAAAAACGTTTAACTTTGGGGTTTTTTTGTTTTTTTTTCTTGATCGTCTGGTGATCGACTAGTTGTGTTCAGTTACTTGCCATTTTACCACACACTCACAGACACACACACACACACACACACACACACACACACACACACACACACACACACACACACTCTGCAATCTGTCATTCATCTTTTAGTTTTGGCATATAGATATAGATATAGACAGAGATATAATTTATTTAGCTTATTGTAAAACATACAGATTATATTAAAAAGTCATCAACATACATCAGCAGTGGAAATATTTCTACGGTTTCAAGCCCCTTTAATTCTGTTGTTTCCAAGTATCTGATAGTATTTGAACAAATCTTAAAAGCAGTAAGCTTAAAGGGGAATGCCATTTCTATTCTGATTTTCTTCTCTCATCAAAAAAAAAAAAAATCACCACAGAAAGTAAAATATCACATAAGTATATTAATATCCGGACTTATACAATTCATTTACATTTCTATATGTTTATGCTATGCCCTGCATTGTCATATGCATTAGCACCATTACATAATATCTCAGTATTTTCCCTTCACTGTTAAAACTCAGCCATCCCCATCACTAGTAAAACTTATCTCTCTAATCCTTGTTTTTTTTACTTAGCCCTAACAGTTTTTCTTCCACCTATCCTTCTACGAGACCATCACTGTGAATTTTCTTCTTAAAGTCAGCATTACTCAAAGACAGCAGTCTCAATTTTCTTGCTTCTACCTGTTTTCCTGTTTCTGTATAAATTTTAATACATTGTCTCAAGTAATTCAAATGCTCAGTGTATTAAGAAAAATATATACTGCTATATGTTTAAGTAAAAGCTTTTACTTAATCCATCTAAACTATCTATTCCAGTCACATGCTTTGCACAGTTTTATATTCTCCCAATTTCATTTTTCATTTCTATCATTTTTCAAAATTTCTCTTATATACCATTAGATTTTATTAATATGACATTCAGCTTTGCATGGCTCTGAGATGATTTCATCCAGTGCTGTAATGGCTCCATTTTTATTAATATTGAGTTTTCCTAGCTTGTCTTTCATACCATGCAGTAAACTTGTATGTCTTTATCTCTCCTACTCATCACACAGGGGACCATATCTTTCTTCTTTCCATGCATGACATGTCTATACAATCTTTATTTCATTATTTCATTATTCTCCATAAGTGTTTCTATTTTTCTCTTTATACTTCCATTATTAACTTACATTTTATGCACATCTATCAAGTCCTTATCATTCCAGAATGCCATTTCACTTCTGTTCATACTTTATTTATTTATTTATTTTCAATATTTTCCATTTCATAACCACGTAAGTGGACTGGTCAGCAAAAAAAGAAATGACAATGTATACAAAATAAAGATAGGAACTGTAGCACTAATGGCAGTTATAAAAGTTAAAGTAACATTAATAATTTCAATGGAAGTTCAATGGCAGCATGTCCTTGTTACTATCCATTGTCCTGAAAACAAATACAGGTAGTTTCAACCATGAGGTGGCCCTTTAGTCTGGCCATGAATGTTTCCACTGACTGTTGTTATCTCTGAGGATAAAAGTGATCCTAAGTGGAAGGGCCATGTTTATAAAAGGCCGGCTGTCCCACAAATGTACCAAAGCAGGGTCAGTTTCACCTCAAGATTACCCTTAAGTGGGCAATTTGGTTCTCTAAATTGAAGTTTAGATCTTAAAGATAAGCATCAGCCCTGCTTTAGGCTTTAAAAAAAGTGAGCTAAATAGATGTAGCCCTCTGTAATTCTCTGGCTATCAGTTAAAGCCAGCTAGGAAGTTGCAATGATGCATTGTGGGATCTGCCATCAACTGTCTGTAGTTTATGGATATTAGGACAGGAATGGGTAGTGAGAAAGGGAGCCCATACCATACTCCATTCTAGGTATTTGTAAATTACTACTCAAGAAATACCAAGACAGGAGAAAGAAAATGGGCAGTTTTGTAACACAGTTTAAGTTGTTTGAGTGATTTATTTACTACTCTGTTTGTGGTGCAGTGGTAGCGTTGTTGCCTCACAGCAAGAGGTTCTCCCGTTCGATTCACGGCTTGGGTTGGGAGTGCCTTCTGTGTGGAGTCTGCATGTCCTCCCCACGGTCAAGTGGGCGTTCGAAAGACATGCGTTCAATGGGCGTACCTTAATTGAAGGTTGGGTGTTGGGCTAGAAACTCAACATCATAAAAAAAAAAAACAACTGCCAATCATTAGCGGACCGGAGTTCTGCTGTGGCGACCCCTAACTGGGAAAAGCCGAAAGACAAACAAACATTTATTACTCTGTCTGTACAGATTAAGGGATAAACATGGCTCAAAGGTTAAGCCAAGGTATCCTTGTTCAGAAATGTTTGGGATGGTGTTGCCATTATTATCTGAGATTATCAGTGGAAGCAGTCCATGTTGCTTATACCTTCTGCCAAAGTCCATAAAGTCAGACTTAGTTGGACCGACTGAAAGTTTAGTACATCCTGTAATACATGCAGTGACAAGGTATACAGGGGCTTGGAACAGACATGCCTGTTGAGGTTAGTGGTGGTTCACTTGACAAGTACTGGTGGATCTACAAGGATGCTGGCAAATGACTGCCATGGCCATGGCAGGGGATGGAGATGCAGTGCATGATCACATACCAGACTAATGCAGATGACACACACCATTCTGAGGACAGCATCACTGTTCACACTGTTGATGGCTGCCTCCATCCCCAGGTGTGGACAGTGCTTAAACATGGTTAACAGCCACTTTGTGCTTTGCTAAGCTTAGCTAAAATCTAGGTTGTGCAAGTTTTTATGATGTTCAGCTTCACTTAGTTGGTTTGCATGATACTAAGCACTGCGGTACTTTTTTTGAATATTGTTGAATGACATGTAAGGGTAGGAAAACAGCCTATATTAAGAGCAATAGGCAGGAATTCTGCAGCAGTCACTGCCGTCTATCTAACTGACAGTATGCCAGTTGGTGTTGGAGAGGATGTGTGCTTTTGTGTGCAGAGATGTGGTGTGCAGGAGTCCAGGGTTTTTGTTGGGCTCCTGATATGCAGTTATAAACCCAGGCTGCTGCAGGACAATTACCAGGGCTCAGAGTGTAAGGTTGAGGCCTGGGATCGGATGGCCAGGGAACTTACCAGTGATACTGGTATCCCCCACACTGGTGAGCAGTGTCGTCACCACTATGATGACCTGAACATAGAAAGAGTGGAACTTTGGACACCTGGGTCCAAGAGGAGAGGGCTGGGACTGGGCATGTCCCAGACATATGTACATATTTCTTCCAGTATTTTACTAAAATGCAAGCCTAATCTGTGCAAAACTGGTATGCATAATGGTGTACTTCTCACCCAACAGTTGCAGCTGAGAGGGCTCACAATGTCCAGTTCCATGCCAGATACCTGGCCAGGTTGCTCCATGAGTGTGGTAAGTAAGGGTATATTATGCTAACTTCTTCTTCTTCTTTTGGCTTTTCCCAGTTAGGGGTCGTCGCAGCAGATCACCTGTCCACTCATGATTGGCAGTGGAGTTTTATGGTGTTGAGTTGCCAGCCCAGTGCCCAGCCTTCCACAGAATGCACACAAATGCACGCACTCATGCCTAGGGCCAATTTACAGTGTCCAATCCACCTACAGCATGTCTTTGGGATGAGGGAGGAAACCGGAATACCCGGAGGAAACCCACACGAGTACAGGGAGGATATGCACACTCCGCACAGAAGGCACCCCAGCCGAGGGTCAAACTGGAGAACCTCTTGCTGTGAGGTGGCAACTCTAACCGCTGCACCACTGCAGTGCAATAAACAATAAAGAATAAAAAAACTCTACTGCAATAAAGAATAAACAGTACAAACTGTTATGCAATAAATGGGCAATTAGAAGTGTAGTCCAATAAATGCACAATAACAACTGTATTGCAATAAACACTAAACAGTACCAATAACAGTAAGCAAAAAGGTGAACAGCAGGATTGTGGTGTCATAACCCAATTCCACTAGAGCTCTATGCATTTTATGTGTATGTTAAGGTTGCTGCAGTCAACTGTAAAACTGTAATAACTGTAGGATGCAAGAGTAATGGCCTGAATAATGTATTCCTCAACTCACACTATGGTTCAAGGCTGTCTCCAGGCCAGTTTCAGTCATGTAATGCTGTCTTCTCCTCCCACTCCAGGAACAAAAGGTATATGTGTGAGGTAGCCCACTTTATGGGCAAATATTGCGTGCAGACTTCACAAATAATAAACAGCAGTACCAATAAAGTGTTAAGCAGCATTGTGCTTTCTTAAGTAAATCCAGAACAAAAGGTATATATGTGAGGTAGCCCACTTTATTGGCAGATATTGCGTGCAGACTTCACAAATAATAAACAGCAGTACCAATAAAGTGTTAAGCAGCATTGTGCTTTCTTAAGTAAATCTGTCTTAGTATTTGCATTAGGGCTGTGTTCATTGTACGTCTGTTCTAATGTCACTGCAGTTAAGTGTAAAACTGTAATAGCTGTAGAATACAAAAGTAATGGCTTGAGTAATGTATTGCTCAACTCATACTATGGTTCAAGGCTGTCTCCAGGCCGATTTCAGTCACATAATGCTGTCTTTTCTCCTACTCCAGGATCAAAAGGTATATGGGTGAGGTAGCCTACTTTATGGGCAGATATTGTGTGCAGACTTCACAGATAATAAACAGCAGTACCATTAAAGTGTTAAGTAGCATTGTCTTTTCCTAAATAAATCTGACTTAATAATTGCATTAGGGCTGTATTCATTGCATGTCTGTTCTAAGTTGCTGCAGTCAGTTGTTACATTATTTGCAGATGTCCCCTGCAGTCACAGCTTTTGGGTTCTACTCACATGCCTGCCAACTAGGGCAGGCAGGCAGGCATGCCTACCAACTAAGGCATGACAGCTATCTAATTTACTTAATGTACACAAACATACCTCTCAACTGTCATGATTTTTCATAATCTAATTACAACTGCCTAATCTGTCTGTTCCATGATTACCACATAAATGATTACCTGGAATACAATATATTTTCAAATCCATTTACAGAATACAACTAAGTCCACACTATGTGAAACTGTTCTGTGTAGTTGTGCACCTGCATTTGTTACTGTTTGGCCCATACTGTCCCATGCTAACAGCTTGAGTGGTATGTACATACTACATCAGCTATAGAAGAATTGTAGTCACTGTACTCACAACTGACACTGCACACCTATAGAAGTATGTAATAGTACTCTGTGTAGTAATATTATGTGTGAGGTCTCTCCCCACCCCTTATTTTCTTTAATTTATTATTGCTATTTATTATTATGATTTAATATTAACATATTTTGTTAAACTGTTTTATTGACCTTATGGTTTAATTCATACTGGCTTGCTGTTAACATACTTACTGTTATGTTGCTTAATGTTGTTTTACACATAATATACCTTAATATGTATATGGATTAGTAAACATTATGTTCCATTTTGTTAATGTTAACATTGGTTGGGTTATTACTAACCATAATTTATTGTTATAACTACTTTACTACAGTGCGCCAAGGTCATCTGGTTCCTCGTGATCCACCTACCTTGCCTCCTCCGGCCATGGCAAAAGTTGCCAGCATGTCTGGAACCCAGACTGGTGGTGCCCCACCTACTGTTCCTGCACTACCTGTGGCATCAGGTAATATCACATTATGGGACAGGGATGTCTCCCTCTATAGGAGCAGTGGTGGAGGGGGAGTTGTCACTCATGATGAACTGCTGGGTTTGGTGTGTAGGATCATCTACTGTGGGTTTGAATGATGCCTGAGTTGGATGGAGAACATGCTAGCCACCCTGGTGGGACAAGCTCACCCTGGAGTCCACCCTTCACCAATGCCATCCTTGGGGCAGAGATGGAGCAGTGTCGACAGTCCCATGGGTGGGGATGTGAGTCACGCTGCTACCTTCTGGAGGAACATTGGACTGGGATTCCACAACACCTTCCCCATCCAAGGTGTTTACCCCCTCTTGTGTCACATATCACCCATGTCTGGTGTCTTGTCTGTCTGCAAAAGCTTCCTCACCTACCCACTTTGCCTCCCCCACACGTACTTATGTCCTTTCCCCAACATTCCACTCTCACCTTTAAAAAACAAAAATTGTCCCAAAACAAAAATTGTCTCATACATAGCTCTCCATTTCACACACATGTCTACTGGACACACATAATTTGGTCCAATTGGCTTAACAATGCAATTATGTTGTCCTCACCCCTCTCTCTGGGGGTTAATGACCAAAGTCATCTATAAATTCTGTCAAAGTGCACAGTGTTACTGTACAAGAAATGGATAGCTATGGTTCTTTCCTACACCCTTCCTGCACATACCTAACTCCCTTTCACTATGCTTTTCCCCCTGCTTGCACCCCGTTTCACCACTTTCCTATTTCGCCATTTTTTTCATTTCTTTATATATTTCTAGCTTGATGCTGCACATCGTTCTGCATCGTGCAGTTTACCTAAGCCCAGCTAAATGCAGCTATATTGATATATGTGTTTTAAATGATAATAAACATATACAAAATAAACACCTGTCCCCTATTTCGAAACCAAGACCATGATAGACCACTGCATTAACCTGCCACATTACACAGCTGTTAATTAAAACAGGTGGTTTAAGCAAAACATAGCAATTGAAAGTTGCACTCATTAAGCGTGTTAAAGCAGAGCTGCACATTAAGCCACTTTGCACAAGCTTACTTAAAGATAAATGGAAAAATTAGGAGTGCACCTTGGAGTTTGGTGCAAGAGTACACCACTACAAAGCCAAACACAGAATAATGCATGTAAGTGAGGCCTGTAATAGCAGCAAAATTCCCCCTTTTATCAGCAACATGTATGAATACACCTGCTAAGGCATTACTGGCAAAATACATGTTCAACTTGGACCCTGGTGCAGAAATACATCAATATAAAGCCATGCACAAATTGATGGTTTTAAAAAAAAGTATGTCACAGCCTTTATGTTTATACTTATATCTTGCAAATACACCTGCTGTAACAGTAACTCAGTCTGTTAAATGCCTTGCAAACAGTATATTTTGCCACACACACAGTCCTGGGTTCAAATCCAGTGATGTGTAGCATTTAAATTACATTATTATGAAGCCAGCAATTGATGACTGTGTCATGCACTCTTTATCCAGACAATGCATTTCAAATTAAATGTCTGCTTGTCACTGACAGAAATCACAGGCCTGCAGAGAGGAACACATTTCACATATCCCTATAGCAAAACTATAAATGCATAAAGCATCACATCATGCATTAATATGCATTCACAGAGGATTTTCACTCGGGTAATGAAAATAAGACCCACTGCTATCGGAGTGCAATACACAGTCCTTTCAAACTAACAGTGCAGATTAACACAGCTGCACAACCAACATACATATATGAAGCCCCTGCTTGTAACAAAGACTGTCAGCATACATGCTCCAAATGAGTACCAGACTGTAACACATGGCCTGACAGTTGCCCAAATGGTGGACATAATGTTATAGTTATCCCCTATGCTGCTCAAGGACACAACAAACATGTTGCCTAGTACTCTGTTAATGATATTGTTGCCTAACATACTTACCTTAAACACATGCCTTAATTGGACTGGAAAGGGTACCCTCACTCTGGCTCTACCTCTACTACAAGGCTGACACAGCTCCCACAGTTACTTCTACAGCTTGTTGTCCTCCAAAGTGTTCAGACTCTCTGCCTACATGTGTTACCTGCAGCAGCAGCTGCAGCATGTAGCTATGTAGCACACACATCTGTATGTAACAGTAGTTGCTACAGACCTACCATCTGTGATGACATAGTCTCCTCACCCCAGTAATGTCCAGCACAACATATCAGAAAGGGCTTCTAATCTACATGAAGGTCTTATATCTTGTACAGTGTTTGCATGTCATTGTCAGATGATAGTGCAAATCAGCAGTGTTGGCTGCAATTAGCATTTCAGTATCACAGATTGGTTAAGAGGCAATCACCTGCTAATGAGACGCATGTAAAAAGGCAAACATGCTGGCTATAGGGAACCATTCTGTATGAGACTTTCTGCACAAAGAACACACATTTGCAAAAACTTAAATATCACCACATATCAACAAAGGAGTTCTGCACTCCAGCAGGTATGTAACCTTTTTATTAACAAAAAGATGCAGATGTATGATTTACTTACAGGGAATAGGGATTACAGCATTAAGCCTTTCTTAGAACTGTGATAATGAAATGTCATTGATCTCCAGATTTGTTACACCTACAGAGGATGTTCAATACATCAATGGTGGAATGCTTTTTGTTAATGTGGCACATTGGTCTACTGGGACTGTCCCTTTATAGTGGTTGTAATAGCACACTGCTATGTGTTTGGTACTGTTGTTTTGACATATTATCAGGGGGTAGCCCCTAAGGGACACACTACAGCACACTCCAGTGTTGGGTGCATGATCATACAGCAGTATCTGTCATGGCACACACACAGGAATAGCTGACTATCGCTAGTATCTTATTTGTATCCACACACTTAGTATGCACACTGTGGAATATGACATGTGTGATCAAGCAGTGGATACTGCCAGCCATTCTGTTCTTGCTGTATCTCTACATGGTGTACTTCCACGTATGTGATCCTGACATGTGTTCCCATTCTGTTGTTCAGGAAACATGTACCCAAGATGTAGTGCACAATCCACAGATACGGAGAATGATATTATACTTGAAGGTCTCCAGCAACACCATGAACTCCTACTGTCCACGGGGAGGCAAAACAGGGAACAGCAGGCAGCATTGTGGGTTGACCTTGTCAGTGATGTGAATGCCACAAGTCATCACAGCAGGACATATGAATAGGTTCGACATCACTAAACAGATATAATCACATAGAAGAGCAGCAGATGTAGTCAGGGATCGTAGTATCACCAGTGAAGGGCCTGCAGCTGAACAACCACTCTCAGCCTCTGAGGAATTCCTGGTGAACCTAGGGACACATGACAGTTCCCAGGCATCCATCACACCATACATTGTGAATGTGGGTGCCACAGTTTCCATGGCAAAGGAGTGTGCAGGTAAGCTTAGTTTGATCACCAGTGCAATACTGTATCATTCAGTATGTCAGGCTGCACATACCCTTACGTGGGTGTCAGGTCTGTGTTCTTTGGGGGGAGAAGGGTTTAACTGCAATTTGACTCTCATTTTCAGATGTTGACCGATATAACAGGTAACACAGTAGCTACTGTAAATGTGAGATTTATGGACATATTACCTTGTGGTGCAACATGTGGTGGTACTGACATTACCTCTCCCTCAACTTTTCACAGGTCCATCGGGTATTGGACAAGGCCGTGGACCTGCTCCTGGTAAGCACAACACTGTTTTGTTATAGATGTAGGTTTATAGCAATGTAATCCATAAAGTGTCATCCCAGGCCTGCTACCTGGATTGGTGTACTGTCAGCATGACTGCCGATTGCACAGATATTTTCTGACTGTACACTTGTTAGAGTCATATGTATGCCTTGTAGATGCGACCACACTGATGGATATGACAGTATTATCAGGACATTGCAGATTGCCATATGTGTCAACTGTGCAGAGTCTTCACAAATGTCAGCTGTGTACCTCATTGTTGCTGATGAGATTGCTGTGTAAAGAGCTTTTATTTATAAGTAACTACAGCCATTTGTGGGAAAAGTAATGTCCTCTTCTCCTACTATATGAGGTTGAGGTTTCAACAGGTCAGTAATAGTACCAACATTGTGTAGAGCTGTACATATATTGCAACATAGTACTGCAGAGCATAATAGTTAAGTATTAATGTGCTGCTTTTTCCTTTCTTATTACAGGTGACCAGGGTGGTTGGTCTCTTTCTCCTACACAACCTTATATCAGTATCTCTTCAGACTCTGATGATGATGGTGGCCAAAGTGAGGCACAGGTGTAGGTTTCAGGGGCTGAATATGTCCCAGAGGTTGACATCACTCCTCTGCCCTCATTGCCGCTGCACACAGTTAGTATGTTACATATATTGGACAGTCAGAGGGTGGGAACATTGAACAGGAAAGTGTAGCAACTATGGCTCCAGTGAGTGTAGACACTGGCCATAGCCAGACAGCTGATAAGGTTCCACACAGGCAGATTGATAGCAGTGCTCATAGGAGGCCTGATGTCCTTCTGCTACCTGTTGCAGGTGTCACGGTTCACTCAGCATATGTTTTGGGCCATGATGGAGGTACAAACACATTCTGAAAGGAACTCCATATGTAAGCTCAGGGTTATGGATGCAGCACAGTCTGACATCCTTGACTGCCTCCACCACAGTTGTGACACCCTGGATCGGTTAACTGATGCCGTGGAAAGACGGTGGGCTGAGAGAGTGTCTGTCTTGGAATACACAGTGTCTGTGCTGGAACATGTGGTTGGAGTTGAGTGTCAGCCTTGTGAACGTAGAGCAGCAACCCCATCTGCTGAAAGTCCACATGGCCATGCACAATCACACTCCTATAGTGGCAGAACATCCAGTGCTACAGAGGGGAGTGTGCTCTCCACACAAAGACATGGCAGACCATGGGCTCATGGTCCTGGGTGTTTCTGTAGAGGGCACAGTCCCAGCAGACAGCAGTGACCATTAGGTACTAGCACTGTTTCTGACCTTGGACATGTTGGTGCCAGTGCAACTCCTGGCAGAGCCAGTTCCCGTGTTCGGGACAGGAGACAGTGAACTGTCAGCTCTACCATGCATGGTTCAAAGCTGTCCAGCATACACACATGTAGGGCTAGCACTGAGCTTAACTGTGCACATGCACACACTTACACATCACTGTCAAATGCAGGTCAATTACAGACACATACGGCACATTTCCATGGTCCATCTTGCCTGCTTCGCTTCCTGACTCACACACATGCTTTCAACTTTTTGGGTCAGCCTAGGCCTACTTCACCCCATACAACACCCTGTGAAAGTGATGATACCTGTGCTACATCTCTGTTATCCTCATCATCAATGCAGGGAAATGAAGCTATGTGTCTGATGCACAGGGTGACTATATAAATTAACATGTACTTGTGTAATGCATTGTTGTTTTGCCATGCCACTTGTAGTGGTTACTGACAGATACTGTATGCTGACATTTGTAATGAGTAAGCCACATAACTGTATTGTATCTTATGTTGTATGATGTTGTCAAATTAACGAACTTACAATAGTAATAAGTAGTGAATCGCGGGGAAAGTTAAGTTCATTAGCTTAGCTTTTAAATTGTTAACCAGCTTACCCTCAACCACAAAAAAAAACATTATTTTTTTTTTTTTTTTTGTTTTATTTTGTGGTGGATTTGGATTTTTAATAAACAGCTTTTTGACTGTTGTTTTAAAGGCTCTGTTTTTACAGCCGGTGTTACCAGCTTGCTACATTTCCTTGTATGATGTTGTAATGGCTGTATACTTACACAATGAAAGGTGTGTCACAGACCTGTTTCTGTTTCTGTTTCAGGATTCTGTTGGGGACACCTATGGATACACAGTTGCAATAAAGCAATAGACATCACAGCACATGATAGAACATCAGCACAGAAGAAATATGTCCTCAGTTACAGCACAATAGCTGCATGGTTCCATAGGTCCATATGTGTATAACAGGCTAACAAGGCAATGGCATCATTCAGCCTACTCATGCATCTCTAACCTGTAAAAAGGTCTGATAAGTGTCACCAGGATTTTGGGAGCTAACACTTCTACGAGTTGTGGTGCTGGAGATGACCCATCTACACATTTCCTGTGTCCAGTACAGACATTTGTCCAACAACAGCTATGATTGTCTTGTTCTGCATCCCATTGTGTAACCTGAACATGATGTGTATCAGAGCAGATGTGCGCTTCACATGTATTGGGGGGTGTTACATATAGGCTGTACTGTCTGTGTTACATAACCATCTCTCCAGCATGTACTTTTTATACCACAGTGAGGTTGTAGGTGTGTAGAACAGGTAAAATATGTGGGAGGTACACAGTGGGATCTGACACCTCCCTGTATTGCAGCCATACACATAATCTCCAAAGCATTTAGGAGACAGACAATACATGTATGGTCTTGACATGGACTCCATTGGACATGTTATCTACAATGTGCATTGGTGTACCAAAGAAACTGTATGGCTACTACAGTTGTAAGATATGCCTGTATACACGGTGATAGGTGTGATGGGTGCCCCATTCAGTATTGCAATGACATTCATTCACATACCTTTCTGTTTAGGTTGTACAACATTGAATGCATCCCCACATCTTACCAATCAGTGAAAGTCAAAGGCTGCATTACTCTCTGTGTCCATAAGTCCATGAGCAGTTGCTGAACTGTGTGTGGTGTGCTGATATTACTATAATTCCCAGGGGTGCATGACTTTCCAAAGAATAGTACTGTGCAGTCATTGCATTTAGTATTTGTCAGTGGCTCAGACAACAACTGAATGTGTGTCTCAGGCCATGCTGGTTAACTGTTGGTTTTGCATGGGATTCAGTGACAGCTCCTGGTATGCAATCACCTGCTAATGTAGTTAGTCAGAGGTCACTGACAGTGGCTGTGACTGCAGAGAGGGAATGGCTAGAAGGGATACACCATTAATGATGTCTGAGGAAGTCCACTGGTGACTGGTGTCATTGCAGCATAGGTCTTACAATGCTATCTTCCCAGATTATGACTGTCAGACACTTGCCTATCCACCAGCTGACATAAGACTCTGTAGATGACCTACACAGTTTCCAGCAAGGCCTGCTATCCTAATATTGTCAAACACCTTGTCAGACCATGGTAGGTAGAGTGAGTAATAGCCCTGTCATCCACTGCATAGTGTAAAACTCAATGGGGTCCACCAGTTACAGTCAGTAGGCAAGATTTGGCCTTGAGCATAACAAATAGTGCTTGGCCCAGTGACAGTAGGTATATGACAGTGTTACTGTTTGTATGCATGCTAACTCCTTTCATGGCATTTCATGTCAAATGACTCAGAGATCTGGGGACACCGCTTGGCACTACATGTTAGTTGTCCTTTGTGCAACTAAATATTGCAGTTAGTTTAGCATGTTCCAAGAAGGGTGTCATCCAAGGTGTCTGCACAGGGCACAGACAAACATGTTAGGGGACTGCAATATGTATACCCTGTGAAGGTAAGGTGGGGTTTTATACAGGTATTCTTCAGTTGGGCACTACCCAAGTGGTGTGTACTGGAAGGACACAATTACCTTGTGAAGCCTGTGTTAAGCATGGGAGTCCACGGAATTGCTAGTGCATGGCAACTACTGATGCTGATCTCACTGACACCACTCTCACATAGGATACCATGCTCTGATAAGTTTTCAGTTATCTCACACAAAATGTTACTATGACGCCCATGATGACAAGCAGGACACAGCCTGTTTGTTCATCCACATAGCTGTCCCACATCATGAAAGACTCTGTAGGTTTCACATACCCTTTTCCAGGTAGATGCCTTGATTAGCAACCTGGACACTCAGTTGGCTTTTGCACATCTTATGACTTCTGTTCCAGGGTTGGTGATATGTCACTAGGGAACTGACAAGAGGGGAATTAGTAGCACTGCTGTTGTGCCACAAAATAATGTACAATTTCCAGTGACACAGATGTCAAGTCTTGCTGAAACAATCAGCACACTGGCAGTGAGCCATTGTAGGTGACAATTTCACAGCTAGTCGTGCAACCTGGCCTTCAACATGCTACTGGTGGCTATCTGTATGACATGGCTGTAAGGCCTACTGCAGCAGACTGGCCACCTTTGGCCAATGTGTGTGTCCACCTGCCACATGTCCTAGGCATGTCATACTGTACAGTTATGTACACAAGACACATGTCTGTGCTCCCACATCATGTCACACACCAACAAGTGTGATGTCTGGTTGTTTGATAGGCATTGTATGCTTGTGAGGCCAATGTAATGTCAGCAAAGTTAAACAAGTTCTCTATGCATGCACAATCATCCACATCTTCACTGCAAGGTGTGCCTACAAACAATGTATATCAGGCAGTCAACCCCAGGAGTTTGGGAGCATGACACTAACTTTGCAGGACATGCTGGTAAGATGTCGGGAGTGTCCCCAGCCCTCTACTCCTATGACACACAAACACAATATATGACAGATGTGACTGCATTTCAAACCTTTCTGCCATGGTGTCTCTAATAGCAGTTATTACATATGGCAATGAGCATTATGCCACCATGCACAGCTCACATCCTGCACCACCTACACCCACATCACACACACCTGCATGCATGCAGCTCCTTACCAGACACATTGCCAAACAGATACCTCAGAAAATACTGCCTCTGGAGTGCACAGTATGCATAATGCTGCATACACCACTGTCTCACTGGTCAAACACACAAGGCAAAACACAAAATCACACCTCTTAGTCAGAGGTGATTACATCATGAGACACATTGATGTCTATGTCAAGTGGCTACATATGGGCAAGATCACAGAGAGCTGCCTGTCAGTTGACACAATAGGCCTTATCACACATTGCCACAAATCAAGGAATATCAGTTAACATAATGATGACATCACAGTTCTTGCAGGTGTGTATGACTAGGGAAATACATCACCAACCTGTATGCAGACACATGAATGTGCTTAGTCAGACTGTGTCTCTCATGGGTATATGCATAGCTTTCAGCTGCAGCTGACCCTCACCTAGGATGATGGCTCCATATACAAGGAAATTGATGGAAGTCAATAATTGCTTTATCATGTGGTGTCATTGGCAGGGGATCTACTACATGTCTTCCAGGGATGCCTTGCTCAACAGACATGAATGCTTCACCAGTGAAGGTGTTCATCTCTCACCCCTGAGATTTGGAGTACTAGCCATGGCTACTGACACCCCCACAATGCATCTTACATGCACTGTTCAGGGAAAAGTTGGCAATGAGAACACCATCTTTATGCAACATCATGGACATGCTGCTTCACAGTGGGTATGGCAACAATGAATACCACTCTGTGTAATGTGTCCCTACCCTGGATTATGCAGACATATCTGCAGTCAAGGACATCTGGTTGAAGGCTGTGGACAGTACCACAACCATATCAGACTACATGTCCATCCATATCTTCACACCTCAAATGACAGTGTTCAAGGTAATGCAGGTGGTGTATACATACTCATTAAGGATTTTGTGAAAGACTGATTTCCCAGAGACACTGCAGGTGCCATTCAGTATTGGAAGGGCACATAATAAAGCAATAGCCAGCTACAGGAGCAGCTCCATGAATCCAGACACCCATTGTGTGCATTTGTATGTACGTGTGTCTATCAAGATATATCATTAAACCATGGTGTGGGGTGGCATTAAGTGACCAATAGCTGTGTTGCGTAATCATGCTGCAACTCACTTGTGCTTAACTCCAATGCCTTGAAGCAGTTACGTAATATCCCCCCAAAGGGAAACTAATGTATTGCATCATGTGTTTACCAATATGGGTGACCACTGTAGCCTCCCAGTGTGAGGTCCTCCCTGGTGGGATCTGACCACAGATCAGTGTCATTAAAACTACCAGCACTACCCCCCCTTGCAGACAATACAGACATATATTTCAATAAAGCCATTTATTACCTCCTGTGGGATGGTTTACATAGCTTGATTGCAACTCCCCCGCTGACGGGACAGGAAATATGCAGAGCTCTACACCCATGCATTATGCCATCAGCATTACGGCTGCATGAACTCGGCTGTACCTGACAGGAGGAACACAGGCTCCTCATGGCACAGCAAACCTGCCTGGTGGACAATTTCCAATATCAGGCTGTACAATAAGGGGCGGTCATTGCTGTGAGACAGTTGGGGTGAGGGTGCCCCTCCCCCTAAAATGGATGCACAACATCCTCAGCTAAAACAACCACATAGTGTTGTTGTGATGTTGTGTAGATACAATAAGTGACAAAATTAGCCACCCACACAAAGCAGAACGACAATGCATAGTGTAGTTACTCGTGTAACCCCAAAGTACAGGCCCAAATTGTCGGTGAACACATACATAATGATGGCACACAGAATGTATTTGTACTCAAAGCTAACCTGTAGTCCCAAATGTTCTGCATCAACTTCACTCCCCTCTCCCCACCACACATCACACATGACATTCCTACAGCCTGTCCCATAACTTCCATATCTACAGGGCAGGTTATAAATGGCTTCTCTATGGAGGATACACAGCATCTATTGGACATGCTAACATCTCAGGCTGCATCCTACATGGGATCTGTCATGGATTACTAACACCATTGCGAACACCTTGAAATCATACTGAAACCACTGGCTGGACCCAAGCTGATTAGACAACGGAAACTGTTATACCCTTGCACAGAGGTGGTGCATGCACTGACCACCACAATTATAGATCTCTTTGCCTGAGTATCCATATCTGCATGGCTATAAGGGCAATCATCATGGAGATGATTAGCACACATATATGTGATCTACACACAGTTGACTGTACACAGTTTGGATGTCTGACAGGGGGATCATGACTGTTAAATGTGGTGAACATTTTCAAGGCAGTCACCAAGGACCTGGGTGAGGACACATCAGGGCATATAACCCTCTGGACTGATCCAAGCCATCAGACTATAGTCCCCACTCAGGCATCATTTACAAAGCACCGACTTAGGTATCCACGGTGATATTGTAGGGGTCACTTAGTGGCTCATTGATGGCACAAATAATCAACATAGGGACTTCTGCCTCCAATATCTGATCTGTAAGCAGCAGTATTCAACGGGCTCAGTCCTTGGTCCTCTACTGCTTGGAATCCCATTAACCATGATACAAGTGAATACTGAGTGCCTGTGGCTAACAATGTTGGCTGATGCTTGCAAACTGTGAGCACTCGTGGAGCTTACCTCTCAACCTCTTAGAGCAAAAAATCTCGACAAAACCTAAAAGTATGGGGGGGACAAATAGTGACAGATTTTAAATATTGCTCTTGCAAACTTAGAAAGTTGATAGAATAATAGGTTTTGCATTAGCATGAATTTTCTGAAGGATGTGGAGTCTTAAATTCAAATATTTGTCATTATTTAATGACTTCAATCTTTAGCTATTTGCCAGAAAGTTGCAGATTTTAGGAGGAGCACACCAAAAATCTGAAGCAAAAATCTGGACATTCTGTGAAAATCTGTACATTTGAAAGATATGTCATGGAGTCTGTGAGTTATGTCATTATCCTGCAAGAGGGTATAGATGAACAAATGCCTGTTGATATAGTAATGGCCATAAACTCCCTGCAAATATATATGTAGAATCATTTCCATCACTAATACCTATGTACCTGGTAAGTAGCACATCAGTCGCAACATGTGATGTACATACTCAGAGGTGAAAGAACGTGGCACACAGACCTGGCCAAACAGATTTACACCTACTGTGCCTAAAATCACAATTTCAGCCCAGTGGTATGACAGGAATCATATGTCATAGCTGAGGGCCTAATCAACTGTAATTGACATACTCATAACCTCCATGTACTCTTCCATCAGCATGCCAATATTTGAGTGTAATGGCCATTTGGTAATGGACCTTTCCAAGCAGTACTGGCACTTGCACACAACAATATGGTCCCTCACAAGGGAACTTCACACCATGTGTTCAATGGGAATCATCTGAAATGAGTGTCATTGTAGACTGTGGCATATAGACTACTCATAGGTGACCTCTGCCTGGGTCTATATTATATTTTTGAAAGTTTCAAACATCGAACACCATATGTTCGACACCATATGAGTGATGTTTGAAATTTTGAAAATATAATAAAACAATGAAAATAAAAAAACTATACTTACCTAAACACTGTAGGCAGGAGGGCAAGCCCCCTGCACCCCCCATGTGGAGCTGTGCACCCCACACCCTTGCTACTTAAATATTTCTACCTCGTGATCGCACTGCATTGAAGTAAAGGAAAAATATTCTCTACAGGGATTTCTGTCTTATTGGCGCAACATTTTGACGTTTCGACCAATTGGGTTCGTTCAATACGCGTTCACTATTTACAATTTTTGATCACGCAATAGGAACCCTCTCTGCCATGCATACTGGGCAATATGTGACTTCACTTGACTTTAAATGTTGCATATCTTTAGGTGGCATAGTAGATAGATTAATCACTCTAAGAACATTAACCTAGTATGTGACGTTAGTAATACATGCTGGTGGGAGAGATTTGTCTAGCATATTTTAACCCACCTTTGAAACAGAACCCTGGCTAATGGCAAGCAGAGCACCTGAGTGCTCCTTAGCACATGGCTTCTGTCTGATTGGCTGGGTGACTCTCTTTTCACCACAGGGCTTCTGCCTGTGTCCCTCTTGGACTGGGGCAATGTGTGCTGATCATGTAAATAAGGGTATACAGTTGTCTATAATTGTGATGGCTGTATGGCCATTATGCTAGTGAAGTTCAAACATCCTATGGTTCCATAAGCTGATGTAAAATTCTCTAATAGCCACACACACAAACATGGCTACATTAAGGATAGCACCACTTTTGTTTACTGCTTACAGGACATGGCACGGCACGCACATAGTGCAAGTTGGCTGCATGTAGATTAGAACACTTACCTATGTAATGGTACACACTACAGATCATAGTACGTGATGCATGCAACACACCTCATGTCTGATAGAACTATCGGTTTAGGATATATCATGCTTGATGACATCAGTAGACCTTGTTATAGTCAGGCATTCGGAGGGCCACATCACCTGCTACAAATAAAATTCTGCAAAACAATACCTCTTCCTGAGGTGATCATATTATGCTATAGACATACACACACACACCAAGTAGCCTGGAGTGAGCTTAGACCCCTTACTTATCTAGTCTTACACACTATAGATCACAATAATTATCACATGAGCCACGGCTTAAATCAGATGCTACAATGGCAGCTGGTAGTCTTAAGGTAGATGACATCATCAGGCCTTGTAGAAGAGGGCAATTTGGAAGTCAGCAGCAAATTACAGAGCCAAAAGTTGCATAACCATTGCAGTTTGATAGCTAATGAGGGATTCTTAGTTGTTTGGCAGGGGGGATAGATGCACACACATGCACCAAGTAGCCTGGAGTGAGATTAGAACCCCTACCTCTCTAGTCTTACACTCACAACACTTATTACATGTGCCATGGCTTAAGTCAGATGCTACAATGGCAGATGGTAGTCTTATGGGAGATTACATCTTCAGGCCTTGTAGAAGAGGGCAGTTTGAAAGCCAGTAGCAACTTACAGGGCCAAAAGGTCCATAACCATTGCAGTTTAATAGCCAATGAGTGATTTTCAGTTGTTTGACCAGAGGATACACACACATACACATGTGCACCAAGTGGCTTGCAGTGAGATTAGAACTCATACCTATCTAGTTTTACACACTATAGATCACAATACTTATTGCATGCGCCACAGCTTAAGTTGGAAGCTATAATGGCAGATGGTAGTCTTAAGGTAGATGACATCATCGGGCCTTGTAGAAGAGGGCAGTTTGGGAGCCAGCAGCAACTTACAGGGCCAAAAACCGCATAATCATTGCAGTTTGATAGCCAGTGAGGGATTTTCAGTGGTTTGGCAGAGGAATACACACACACACACACACACACACACACACACACACACACACACACACACACACACACACACACACACACACACACACACTCACTCACTCACACACGTGATCTGGAGAGAGATTAGAACCCCTACCAATCTTCTCTTACACACTATAGATCACAGTACTTATCACATGTACCACGGCTTAACACAGATACTACAATGGCAGATGGTAGTCTTAAGGTAGATGACATCATCAGGCCTTGTAAAAGAGGGAAGTTTGGAAGCCAGCAGCAACTTACAGGGCCAAAAATTGTATAACCATTGCAGTTTGATAGTGAGGGTTTCTCAGTTGTTTAGCAGGGGGATACACACACACACACACACACACACACACACACACACACACACACACACACACACACACACACACACACATGCACACACGCACACACACAAACACACACACACACAACACACACACTTATACACACACACACACACACACACACACACACATGCATATGCACACACACACACACACACACACACACATATATATATATATATATATATATATATATATATATATATATATATATACAGAGAGGGAGGTATATATCTATTTGAAAATACATAAAGATAGATATACTATGTATGTGAGAGAGAGATAGTGACAGACGGATATGTATGCATATATGAATGTATGTATGTGTCAACATATCTATACATAAGAGGTCATTCTGATCAAGGGGCAACATGTTTGCACTCAGTTTAGTATATAGGCATGCCCAGTGGGACTGTCAGTACTTATAAAGTGTGTCCAGGCTACACCTACCTGCCCTCCAGTCTGAGAATTTGTTTGTTACAGACACTGACATTTATCCCTGTTTCTGCAGTACTACACTTCATGCAAAATGCACATGGTATTCTCCAGCTGTCTGATGTAATTAGTATGTGACAGAGGTTTGTAAAGTTACACCACACACAGACTGACAGTCTATGAAAACACCAGCATAATAATACCTCAATGCAAAAGATGTGGATACTTCCAGATTTAAACCATCAACAGCATCACCCATGCTAACTTCCCTAGTCCACTGAGCCACACAAGCTGTCAGCCAGAGAATAGTCATTCATCTCACAATCAACAGCATACATATGTACATTGTTATGCCTGTGCTAAGTGAGACATATAATGTGTGATCGATTTCTATGTTACTGCCCTGAGTTTGCCTGAACTGCTGATATTCCATTGATGACCTACTGTTAACGTGGTTATATGGGAAAACTGCTGTGTTGGGTGTGGGGGAACAACACCACATGTTCTGCTGGGATACACAGTAGTCCAGTTATCATGTGACCACACTGTTTAACATCTCCCTTGACTGATGTAGTGCATATTCCAACCATGAGGCCTAGTGAATATTAAGGAACACATACTAGTGGACTGGGTAACTGTAGTCCCATGTGGATATTACTTGTGTCCAAATAGCCCACCTCCATAAATGTAGCAGATCCATACATACAATACTATATTATAATAATCCTTATAAGTAGTGTGTAAGTTAGGGACTTAACTTGAGAATACAGCAGTTAACACAATTGTAGTTCAGGGCTGACTCTGTCAGATATAAGCAGTGCACAGCCAATACATGGATAGGTACAGGTTGTGTGGGTTGCCTGGCATCAATTTTACTATATATATATGTGAATAGGAGTAAGGTGTCAGTCCCTAGGGCCTTAGGTTGTCAGTGAATGTGCTATGCATTGTCTCTTAGCCAAAGCCAGGGGGTACTGGACATGCCTATATCTGCCTACAGGGACATCATCAGGAGATTCCTCCTCTTGTTTCTCGTGTGACAGTGGCTGTGGTGACATAAGCACTGGTGGAGGGTTGTGTATCTCTTCCCTTTGTTGATCCTGCCGCAGCTGTTTCCGCAGGATCATATTGTGTAACATAGCACATACTGTGAACATATGTGCACATGTGACTGGAGAGTACTGCAGGACTCCACCAGATATGGCTACATTGGACTTCTTTTATTTTTGTGCATTATATCATTATACACTGTTAATTTGTATGGGGACTCTTGTGATGTCTCTTTGCCTTTTCTTGTTTATATTTCATATTATTATTGTTACATTATTATTTTGTTTTTCTCTGCATTGGAGCTTTTCTCTCTGGGGCTCCACTGAAATTGGGCTCTTCACAGCCCAGTGGACTTTCCCAGTAAACAAATGTCAATAAATAAATAATAAATAAATATATCAAGGCACTGGAATCATGACTTCAGAAGCCCAAACACACACTCAGTGATGTTCCTAGTTTGTGTGTGTGCCTCATTATGGCATTCTTCCGTGGGTGTGCATTTCTAATGGGTGTCAGCATCCACATTTCCAGAGTGTAGCAATCCCCCAGTAAATGGCTGTGTGAGATGTCTCTCCTAGCAAACATCTGGCATAGCTGTGATGAGTGCCAGATATGGGAGCCGTGTTAACTGCCAGGGCTGCCAGCACAAACATTCATGATAATCCCATGGGCATTCCACATGATTTTGCAGTTGATGGAGTGGTGCCCCTTGTGGTTGACATAGATTCCACTGTCCTCACCAGGTGGCACCTTGATGTGTACATGAATGCAATCTATGGCACCCAGTACATCAGGGTATTGTGCTACATGGTAGAAGTGTTGCATATTGCTGGCCCTTGCCTCAGCGTTGAGGGGAAAAGACGTGCTCAATGGCATGTGGTAGCATGGCATCCAAGAACTGTTGGAGTACCCTGGATGCTGATGCCTGTGAGACCCCCATCATGTCCCCAGTTAGTCTTTGGAAAGTACCTGTAGCTAGTAGCCTAAGGGCTACACATACCTTTGTTTCCACTGGGATGGGTTCCCCTCTGTTGGCTCTGGGTCTGAGTTGAGAGCAGCAGAGCTCAGTGAGCTCTTGTAGTATGTCTCTGTCCACCCTGTAGCATTCTTCAATCTCCAGCTCATGTATCTCCTGAAAGGTTACCCTGAGGTTGAACACTCTTCTCCTTCTCTGCCTATGTCTATTGTCAACAGCAGAAGCAGCAGCAGCATTGACTTCAGCATCTAGCAAATACAGGTGTAGCAGACCTGCAGCAGCCCCTAGTATTCTGTCAGTTAAAATTCCCATGTCTATACTCCAATGGTCCAGAGTGTTGGGGAAAAAAATCAGAATGTAGGGTGTATGCACACTTTATAGAGCTCTGCTGTAGGTGCATGTGTGATTGGCTAACTATGATGCATTCTACCTGCCTACAATGTAATTAGCTTCATTTAATGGCCCTATTTTAGCTTAAACAAGGGTAAAAAGTAGCAAAAAAAGAGATGAAGGCAATAAAAGGCACTGATAAACAAAGAAAATATGTATTGTTTCTGATGAAGACTTCTGTCGAAAACGTACTGTGTTAGTAGCGTTATAATAAACTGAATCAACTGAATTTATTTTGGAGTTTCCAGTTGTGTTGCGGGCTTCCCTTGTGGTTGTTTGGGCAATTTTCTTTGTTTATAAGGGTAAAAATTAATTGCATACATTTTTTTCAGACACGCTCAGCAGGGTGGCTTGCCACGCAGACATGCGCAAGGAAGGTAAACAAAGCTTAGAATTTAGTGGACACCCCCCCCCCCTTGAAAGGACATGCTCAACCAGGTGGTGCACTGTGCAAACACATGCACTTAAGCTGAAATGAGCTTAGAAGTCAGTAGACCCCCCCCCCGGTGTCAGCTACATCCTGTGTAAACAGCAACATGGGTCTTAGCCTACATGAAGGGGATATGCAGACACAATTACTCTTTTCTGCTATTCAGTAACTCCACCTCATTTGCATAGGTATCCATGCTCAAAGCCTGGAAACTACACACTTCATAGCCCAACCACTTTAGCAACAGCACCAATGCACCATTGTACGGACTCCACATACAGTTCTGTAAAACGTTTCTGTCACATATTAATTTTTTTTCCCATTGTTTTTTACATTTTTCTACAAAGCATGTTTGTGCATTGCAGTGTGCCACACAAACTTGTCCAGATTATTAAGAAACAAAAAATTTAATTGAACTTATTTCCTTTAATTTTTCCAACATACAGAATAATAGTTTCACTGATATGTGTGTGTGGTATGACATCTCTGTCCATATATCTCAATATTTACAACTCCTTTTGTCTGTCTAGACTTCTGTACATAGAATTTTTCTGTATACACTACAGACACTGACAAGACATCTAAACAAATGCCTATCTGCTTGATGGATCACTCTACCTGCCTCATTTGTATGAGATTCACCTGCTTATGAGGTGATTTGCATGTCACAGAAGTTTCTGTGTTAGGGCATGCATGCTCAGCACTGCTTACTGAATCTTAAAATGTTCACATCTGTGTAAGCAGTGCTACGCGATGCCTACACAGAAAAAAAAAACATGTAGACTTTATTAAATTCCTCCCTAATGTGACAATTGCATGAGTGCAACTTCAGTGAGTCCCATTTCCTTTCAGTGAACATGACTTTGCCCTTTCCACCATCACTGTGTGACTGTGGAATCAGTATATATAAGTTACAGAGGTATGGAGGTTATCCCCCACATGGGGACATACATAGGGGCTTGAGACTTCTGCACAAAAAAAATCAGTTTTATTCTGCAAAAAATTGTTTTCAGTAGGATCTTGTAACAGGAATGCGGCTCTTTGGAATTGTCACTGGCAAGGCAATATGAATTTGATAAACTTGAGAGGCAGAATTCTCTCATGTCTAGATGCACCAACCACAATAAATTTAAGACAACTTTAGGACTAGATCACATGGATGAGTCCATTTTAAAATTATTTGTACCATACCATTTCACCTCCTGTTCACCAAAGTGCAGTGCAACATCCATATATACTAAACATTCAGTCATCAATACCAGACAGACATATCCAGTCCTTCACTCACAAACAGAAAATTAGTTCTTCTCTGTAAGTCACACTTCTTATAGTCATACCCTAGCACCCTTCAGTTGTGTCACTTTCAAAATTCCCACTGCACCTTACCACCTTGTCCTATGTGACCCCTACTCAGCACTTTAGTGTCTACACATAATAACCAAACCCAAACATTGGGGTATTTAATCTTCAGGAAGTGACTGTCTTTCTTAAATTATTCCAGTCTTCTTACTGTAATAAGGGCATAAATGTCATATGGTCTATGGTACTGGGTAGGGCAGGGATAATAACCTGCAATAACCTTTTGGCAATTGGTCCCGCTCTCCTCAATATTACATCTGTGAATGAAGTAGAAAATTACAGCAACTGCAGCTAGGATTCCATTCCAAGGGACAATATGCCAAAACCAGAGCTGAAATGTACAAAACGAGCTACTGAAAATACATGGAAGATATTACCAGGCAACCTGACCCACAAAATAGTGTGAGGAACACAAAGGAGATGCAGTGTGATACTTCTTGAGAGGGTAAGGGACAGTGCTAATTGGAATGAAATGTCTGAATGTCACAAAAGAGTTAAGTCAGAAATCATTAAATATGTACATTGAAATTTCATTCATTGACCATCTTATGAGTCTAAACAAGATTCAGTGGCAGCATAAATAAAGTCTTTTACAGAACAAGCATTTTAGGAAGCATTAAATGCTGTCTGTATACAAGATGCTTTTGCTTTCTTGACAAAAATAATTTGTAATGTTGCAAATTCCTTGTGTATGCACAAACTTGGGTTATGTCAGTTTTATAAACTCATGACATTGTGCAGAGCTGGAATACTATACAAATATTCATTTGCTTCTCAATGCTATTTTGCTCCCATTAGTGCTAATGAGCGCATGTCTCCCAAGACAGGGAATATATAAAGAACTATGCAGGCATCAGAAATTAAGGAGATTAATTCACGTTGTAGGGCATCAGGCTGATGTTTTGATATCCTAATAGTTATCTGCTGGCTTTTCAGCTAAATAGATTTCAGAAAATATGGGGTAATATAACAGAAGTTAAGGTGCACTGCAGGGAGGAATGGGAACTCAGGTGAAACAAAACAGGATGAAACAGGTAAAAGGAAATCAAAAAGGCAACTAAAATGTTAGACTAAGATGTAAAGAGCAAATTAAAAGCAAAAGCTTAAAAAAAAACAAAGGTGCACCTGAATGACTGGAGTAACATGCCCCCACTCCTTGACTATAGATAATGTTAGTATGATACTATTAAAAGACAATGAAGCAGTGCTGCAGCTAACAAAACAGGCTCTTGATTAGTTTCTAGACACTGGCTAGTTGGTACTCACTTGTGTCAAAATGTATTTATTATTTATTTTATTTATTTTTATTTATTTTATTTAACATTTGTTTACCCAGAAAGTCCGACTTGGAACAAAGCCAGTGTTCAGTGTAGGGGAAGAAACGGTCCAGATGCACATATTTGTATTTGTTGACTGGGAAAGTTCAACTAGCAGTGTCTATTTTCAGCAGAGGATTGAGGAGAAAAGCACCATTGTCATTACAATTACAATTTTCATAAAAATTGCAAGAGTACAGAAAAACAGCAGGATTAATGTAATATGTAGTATATACATTTTTAGAAGTACAATTACCTGTACTAGCTAAACTAGATTAAATACAAGGGAGAATATAATGTACTTGCTAAACAGTTATGTACAGAGCAGAGCACACCTTAAGGAATATAAAGTTACATACTGACACTCATGGCATAACTGGCAGATTATCACACGTTGCCTACAAAGATCATATAACATACACACGACTGTATCTTACGGTTGAAGTGTACAAGCCTATAGCATAACTCGTAAAATTCTTTGGCTATTAACACATCAGCAATATTTTGGTACATTTGAGGTAAGCTTGGCTAGGCTTAAATGACTTTTGGGCTGATAGCCTATTAACCACCTATGAACTTATAATCATAGCGTAAGTTTCAGCAGTTTTATATGGTGAGCTTTGATTTAACATATAATGACAAACAATTTTAAAAACAGTTTTACAAACTGTAAGTTTGATGTTGTTAGTTTGAGGGATAATAGGTTAATTTGCTTTAGAAATATAGGTCAGTGCTAAGGAAGACAGAAGCAGGCATAAAAAAAGGACTTTAGCAGAGAGTTACAACAATCATGGTGTAACACATATCGATTATTGACTGAGTAATTTTGTGTTAGAAAACCATTTATCTTTATAGTATATGTTTCAAAAGTGAGTGTTAGCGAGGTTCTGTAACTCTTGCTTGAGTAAGGTTTTGAAATGGATAAGATTTGCTGTTCATATTAACTCAGCAGGAGTGCAGTTTCAGATTTTCAAATCAGAGTGGGAGTAGGTCAATTCCCAGCTTTATTGTTTCATGTAGAAATTGTTAGATACAATTTGGTACTAGAGCATACATCTCTAACTAGTGTGTAGTATTCATGGATATTTTATACTGAAGAGCATTATACTGAAGAGCATTTATCAGGTGCATGTATACAGTTATGGGCATGGACGAGCTGCATATAGCCTAGGTAGTTAGGAAGCTCGAGCCAATTTAGGTCTTTCAGAGACCAACAGTGATGTGTTATGTAAGGAGAAGTGGTACTAAAATTTAGCTACTTTGTGATAACAAGAGTCCAGTTCTATTTTTAAGGTGTCATTCAGGTTTGTTAGAATTAGGGCTGCATAGAGGAGAGAAGGCAGCAGGTAGATGTTGCCAAGGTTATCCTAGCAAATGTTTCCACCTGTAAATTCTGAACATATTATTTTATCCTTCAATAGCTAAGAATGTTTCCACCTGTAGAATGTGTATATTATTGTTCACAACTGTATATCTTCATAAGATCATAGGATCATAGGACGTTACTAGGCTATTGGCCCTGAGGCCTAGCCAAGAGTTTGGCCCATGCATAACAAATCAGCACCTGATGCCCCTGTCCAGCAGGGACATGGGTAGAATTCCAGGGATGTATTTTCTATTTCCCATCCAGTTATCCAGATTGCACTTAAAAAGGGGTAAAGAGGCATTCTACTTGACATGGAGTGGGTGTCCATTCCATAGATGGGGGAGTCTCTGGGATGCAAAGCTGTCTCACCAGTAAGTCCTATTGATGTCACAGACCAGGTTGAGGCTGCGTGTGCAGGTTACTCAAGTGGAGCTTGACTTGCGGATATGAGGCAGTCCCATCAAGGCGGGGTCTGAGATCGTCTTGTATGACAGGCAGAGGTCATCTCTGAGGAGTCTGTATGAAACAGAGTAGAGGGATAGAGCTTTTAGCTTATCTGTGTATGGTAGATTTTTGAGGCCTTGTTTTCTCTCTGTGAGGAACCTCTGTGGTCTCTCCAGCTGCTGCATATGCTTTGCGAGGTACATGGCAAATGGGGCATTGTACTCAATAATGGGCCTTATAAGGGAAGAATACAGAAATGTTATGACCTCCTTGCCTCTGGTTGAGATACCCTTACTTATGAGGTGGACCATGTAGAAAGCTTTCCGTACAATGGAAGCAACATAGTGGTCAAAAGTCAGGCTGCTATCAATCTGGGTGCACAAATCCCTCACGACTGACTGTTTTCTTACAACGGTTGCTATTAATGTGATAATTTGTGAGGACATCTCTCGCCCCAAAGGGGATGATGATGCATTTTTTTGTATTCAGCTTGAGGCCATGTTTCTGGCACCAGTTATTTGTTTGAGTGAGACCCACTTGGAGGATGTCCATGTCACTAGGGTAATTCCCAACTTGCAGTCATCCGCAAACTTGGTCAGCCACAATCCACTGGTTTTGGCCTGTAACTCAAAAAAGTATAATCAAATAACAGAAGCCCCAAGACCAGACCCTGGGGTACACCACTCAATACAAGTCTCCTGCTTGTGGTGGCTTCCCCTATTTTGAATAGGTGGATTCTATCACTGAGCCAGTTGGCTACCCATCTGGTAACATACGGATTGATGCCTAGTTGAGAGAGTTTATCTATTATGCCTGAGTCGGGAATAGTGTCGAAGGCTTTGACCAGGTCAAGGTATGTGGTGTGCACTGGCTTCCCCTCATCCATGGCTTTGGTGACTGTCCCAAAAAGTCGACCAAATATAATAGACATGACCTCCCCTTGATGAAGCCAAACTGTGAGGGATCGAGTGTTTGGAGGTTGCCAATGTCCTTGTTAATGAGGTCCATGATAATCTATTCCATGGCCTTGCAGATCAGGCTAGTTAGACTGATGGGTCTATAATTTCCCAGATTAGTGGAAGCTCAACCTTTATGTAAAGGGATGACAGTGGCTGTCCTCCTCTCAGCTGAGACAAAACCGGTACTCAGGCTTTGGTTGAATAGGGCGCATAATGGTGCTGCAAGTTCCTGCCTGAGTTCATGTAGGATGCAGCCTGGGATGTTATCAGGTCCCATGGAGGCTATATTTTTTTTTTTTTGAGAGAGCAGTGATGACCTGATTCCTAGACATAAGGGTAAGGGGGCAGGTACTGGGAATGTCCTGATGTACTGATGGGGGGGGGGGTCAGAGGGGTGCAATTTTTGCTGAATCTGCCAGCCAGCAAGTTTGCTATATCTATGGCATTTGTATATGTGGTGTCCTTGACCACCAGTTCTGAACAGATTTGGGTGCTACCTTTGAGATTACGGACATATGTGAAGAAGGCCTTATAATTGTCTCTAGTAGATGTAGCCAATTTGGACTCAACGTTTGTTTGGAGGATTTCACTAGTACTCTTATTCGCTTGCTTAGGCTAAGGAGACATTGTTTTCAGTTGAGCACCTGCTCCTCCTTGGTCCTGAACAGCAATTGTTTTCTTTTGTTACAGAGTATATTTATTGCAGATGTCCACCAGACAGGTTTACTCTTCCTTGTGGAGGATGATCTATTCCTGTCAGGTATTCCTAATTTCATGCAGCTATATAAATATTCGTATAGTAATTTGGTATAGTTTTGGATACTGGTGCCATTTCCTAGAGAGGGGAAAGGGGCTGTGAAGCTGTTTATACCATCCCTCAGGAGGCTGTAATCAACTTTGGAGAAGTTTTTTGATTGAACCTATCTAGTGGGGGGTCGGGAGAGATGGTGACTTTGAACATGACCACTTTATGGTCGGATTTTACAAGGGAGGATGATACTGCAGGGATGCTGCAGTGGTTACTCATGTTGGTTAATACCAAGTCCAAGATATTATCACATCTTATGGGGGTATTGACTAGCTGTTCTAAACATTTGCATTGACAAACTTGAGGAATCTCTGGGCATTTGTGTTCTGGCAAGAGTAGTTCTTCCAACCTATGTTTGGGTAGTTAAAGTTATCCAGGATCAGGGTAAAGGGTTGAATCTTGATAGATTTTAAGAGGTCTAGATAGGCAGTTTGGGCATCTTGGGTCAGATTTGGGAGCTGGTAGCTAGCTACGTATGATTTGTATAGGGGTATTGTCAATAGTTAACTGCACCTGGAGTGCCTCCTGTGCTTCATACTGTTTGACCAGCCTGGAGGTGTGTATGTCTTTAATATATATTGAAACCCCACCTCTTTTGGCTTTACTACCCACAGTTTGGGGTCTGAATGTATGATAGAATGAGTAACGAGGTAAGGCTGGGGTGCTCTCCACAGCTTTGAACCAGGTTTCTGTGACTGCACAGATGTCAGCATTTTCCAGGTTTAGGAATGCTTGCAATGAGTGCAGTTTCATGTTTAGACTCCTAGTGTTTAGTAGCATGAGCTTTAATTTGTGTTTTGTTGAAATTTTTATGTTGGTAGTTTTAACCTCATCACTTTTCCTAAAAAAGGCACTGTAGGGGAGGCATGAGCCTTTGCCAGAATCCTGAAGCCCAAGTGAGACAGATGCAGGCCATCTCTGCAAAGCATCATGGTCTGTTGATCATATTTTCCAAGGCTGTTAGGCACTGGATCCCCCTGGAATGACACCAGAAACTAAGCCAATTGTTAAAGTCAATCATTTTCTGTTTGTATTTAGGCATCATTTTGGGTGACGGTAGAATGCTGCTTAAGGCTAGGGACATACCTGACTGGGACACATATTCCGTGAGTTCAATCATGTTTCTCTTCATATAGTCCAGGGAGGTACATCTCAAGTCATTCACACCAACATGGACTATGACAGAGTCATAACAGTACCTGGTGTTGAGAGACTTGAGTCCATGTGTGATATGGTTGATTCTGGTCCCTGACAGACAACTAACCGTCACTTTCTCCTTATCCAGCCTGGTGAGAGGCACATCTGTGTGTCTCACAATGGCATCACCTATGACTAATATATTGGATTCTGGCCCCTGACAGACAACTAACCGTGACTTTCTCCTCATCCAGGCTGGTGAGAGGCACATCTGTGTGTCTCACAATGGAGTCACCTATGACTAATATATTGGGTTTATGGTTAAGCCTTAGTAGTTGTGAGACACAGGTGTGTGAACTATGCATGGTATGTGGTGTGGAGGGCTGTGGAGATCACGTGTGTTTTTGCCTTGGAGGTTTTTGCCTCGGAGGTCCCTTTGTTTGAGTAGGTTTTTGTTGAGGACCTCCACATATGTGGTGGTGTGTTGTGTAGGTGCAGGTGGTGTTTGAGGTGTAGTGATTGTGTTTACAACCTTCTCAGTGCCAGATATACTGGCTTGTGAGGGACAGAGCTTGGATGTTAGGTTCCTAATGTAATTGCATCTCTTGCAAATTGCATTCCTAGGTGTTAGTGGTAGGTGGTTGTCTGTGTACACAGGGCAGTTGCTACACTGTCTCAGGATGCCCATATCAACCAGACTGGCAGGAGAAACTGTAGGAAATTGTCCATCCATATTTTTCAGAATCTGAGAGAGAAGGCCAGAGATAGCTAAGGGGTTAGCCTAAAGCCCAATTGCTTAAACCAAAACTAAGAGGCTTAGAATAACACTTACAATTTAAACAGGCTATAAACAAACAGTAACAAATGCAACAAAAAGATGCAATTGAACACTTTAGAGAACAAGCCGCAGCAAGTAGCACAAAAAGCAAGATGAAGTAAAGGAGCAGGAGGAGGAAACACAAATACAGTAAAAGAAGCTGAATAACGTGTATTTTTTTTTTTTTTTTTTTTTTTTTTTTAGTAAAGTGGAAAGGGAGAGAGGAGGAACAGAAGAAAATTCAAGGGTAAGGATCTAAGGGGTTTGACCTTCCCAAATGATCACTGTATTAGGTAGAATGAGCTAATGAGATGAGACTGGGAGGAGTTTCCCTTATCAAATTTATAGTAGAGGCGGGCAACAGCAAAAGCCACAAACTATACAAAAATTCAACCACAAATCAGCAGTTATATAAATGGAGACACAGAGAACTAAATAATTCAGTCAAACAAATAAATAAAAGCAGCGCAGTAAGCTAGTGCAGAACTGTTACACAAATAAATAAAAAACAAAGCAGGGATGCTGGGTTTATTGGGAAAAGGATGCTAAGGATGGAGTTGCCAGGTAAGAGGAAAAGAGGAAGGCCTAAGATAAGGTTTATGAATGTGGTTAGAGAGGACATGCAGGTGGTTGGTGCGGCAGAGCAAGATGCAGAGGACAGGAAGAAATGGAAACAGATGATCCACTGTGGTGACCCCTAATGGGATCAACCGAAAAAGACGAAGAAGCAGTGCTGATAAGCAAATAAATACAACCAGTGCAGTGCAGATAAGTAAGTAAATACAACCAGTGCAGTGCTGATAAGCAAATAAATACAACCAGTGCAGTGCTGATAAGTAAATAAATACAACCAGTGCAGTGCTGATAAGCAAATACATACAACCAGTGCAGTGCTGATAAGTAAGTAAATACAACCAGTGCAGTGCTGATAAGTAAGTAAATACAACCAGTGCAGGGCTGATAAGCAAATAAATACAACCAGTGCAGTGCTGATAAGCAAATAAATACAACCAGTGCAGTGCTGTTAAGTAAGTAAATACGACCAGTGCAGTGCTGATAAGCAAATAAATACAACCAGTGCAGTGCTGATAAGCAAATAAATACAACCAGTGCAGTGCTGATAAGTAAATAAATACAACCAGTGCAGTGCTGATAAGCAAATAAATACAACCAGTGCAGTGCTGATAAGTAAGTAAATACAACCAGTACAGTGCTGATAAGCAAATAAATACAACCAGTGCAGTGCTGATAAATAAGTAAATACAACCAGTGCAGTGTTGATAAGCAAATAAATACAACCAGTGCAGAGCTGATAAGTAAATAAATACAACCAGTGCAGTGCTGATAAGCAAATAAATACAACCAGTGCAGTGCTGATAAGCAAATAAATGCAACCAGTGCAGTGCTAAGTAAATAAATACAACCAGTGCAGTGCTGATAAGCAAATAAATACAACCAGTGCAGTGCTGATAAGCTTGCAGTGCTGATAAATAAATGCAACCAGTGCAGTGCTGATAAGCATGCAGTGCTGATAAGCAAATAAATACAACCAGTGCAGTGCTGGTAAGCAAATAAATACAACCAGTGCAGTGCTGATAAGAAACACTGAACAATTAGATAAAGTGCAAAAAATATACTTATGTAGCTCTGTAATTCAGATTGTTTAAGAAGTACTCTCCGTCAGGCACAAATGAAGCTCAGCAAGATAAGCTTGTACATGTTCTATTACTGTCTTATTTCAAATATTGTTAATCTTTAATATGCTGAACTCTTCATGATGTACTCTATTCTGTACCGCTGAATTTAAATTTTCTCAATGTTCTTTTGTGTACGTTTGTAATCAGGTCGTGTCTGAAAAGGATCACAGCAGACTAGTCCACTTGCCCTGTTACCAAATTGTAAAATAAAACAAACAAATAAATAAATAAAAGGCTAATAACAGACATTCTGAATACTTGTTTTTTCTTTTTAAATGTGCATGCATATCTAAGCACGCTGCGGTAAATCTTGTATTGGAGTGAGCATGTGATTTATTCATTTGGTATAATGAACATTGAATAGCTAATTTGAGCAGCATTATGACCTGATGTCTCACCGTCCTTTGTTCTCCGGTTTAGTTTTTAGCTGGAGAGCCTTTGATTTGGAATCTGCATATCTTCTTTTTGTCCATGCTTGGCAATAGTCTAAATTTGTGTGTGTATGCACGCATATGTTCAAAATTCTTTTCCTGGGCAGAATATATTTATTCCTCATTTCACTATAAAGTATAACATGCCTTTGTCCTTAGAAAAGATTTAACTTAACTTATAACCTTTGACAGCTAGCTTGGTAGGCGGGTAAAATCCTTTAAAATCAGCTCTTAAAAATATTTCGGAATAGTAACACATTATTTATATGTATTTTATATCTTCATTGCCCTTGTCATACCAGATTTCACATTTAAAATGCAGAGAAAAACATACTGCTAACACACACTACATAAATATTATCAAACAAATTACTATTATAGTTTCTTGCTTCCTGTTCTGATATGCAAATGATAAATAGACAGATAAACTGCAGTAAGGATATTGTGTTGTATGAGCGATATATGGTAACAGTATAGCAGTATTGTTATGCACAGACTGAAAACATAGCCGATGAAATGAGGCAGTACTAATGTAGCAGCAGGGATATCTAGGACATTTCCCCAACTTTGTTGTAGGCATTACTAACTAAAGTGTTGGATGTTTCCTGTCACTGAAAAAAAAATATTAAGATAAAACCCTTTTTTTATTTATTACCCAGATAACCTTATTGATCAGAAAAATTCCTTTTCATGGGCAACCCAGGTGTCCTGTCAGATTAAATGATTTTCTTAAAGTCATACAACAGGCAAAAAGAAAATAAGTGTCTCAAACCCTGGACTACGGTAAGCAGCTGATATCATTAACCCTCTGTGTTTACTACCAGGCTACTAGGCCTGCTTCAGTGCCCCCAATAAATATTGATTGCTTTGCATTTTTGATAACTGCTCTTCTGTAAAGTTCATCAAGACTTAAACGTATGAGAGATCTTTCCTCAGACTAATATTTCCCGCAGTTTATTTATCTCTGTATTTCTGTATTTTATTTATTTTTATTTGTTAACCAGGATGGTCCAGCTGAGCAGAACTGCCCTCATCTTCTGTGGAGTCTTTTGGAGAAAAGCTCTAGATATCATAGTACAAATACAGGATTTGTTTTAGATGAAGGGAGAACATCAGACTATGCAGGTCAGCAATGTACTACTGCAGAAATGCAAACAAACTGAGTATAGATTATACAGTGAGAACAACCTTTAGAAGACAATTATATACATACAACTGACATATATTTTCTTATCAAGTCCAATGATAGTATATAGCGGTCAGGTATATTGAATATACAGGTTATATTATACATTTTTCTCATATAGTATAGAAACCTTAGCTCTCTATGCTAGTAACAAGAAAAAAAGATTAGTTTGAATACAGGAAGTATAAATGAGAGTGTTATGGAAGAATTACAGACTGAATCAAGGGGGAAGGAAAGTAAATGGGTTAGTAGAAGAAGAAGGTCCTTAGCAGCGGACACTGTCCTTCCATTGTATTTCTCTTACTGGATCAATGAATTTTTTTTTGCTCTGTTCACCTCTGGTTCTATTTATTAGATTAAGCACATTGTCCATATACAATTAAATTACATTACCCACTTCTTTCTCCATATTAATCAATTGAATAGCACAGACAGCATTCAGTTTCCTCATTTTTTATTCTCTCATATATTTCTATTCTGCATGCTTGGTTTGGAAGAAGTTCAAGCTGTGCATTTTTGATTGTATCTGTCACAATAATTTTCTGCACTCACAACTCTCCAGTGTGATTAATTCACTTCTGTGTCTGTTCAGTTACATAACCATTTCTTCTACTTCTGATTATTTAGTTTTCTGCATGTTAGCATGTCAAGGTTGTTTCTGCCAGTTGTATTCTTTGTTAAATGCTCCCAGCATTCTCATTTCATTCAGATAGTTCTGTTTTCATCCCCTTTCCCTTTCAGTATTTCTAACTGTAGTAAAGCACTTGCTTGTCTCTTGTGAAAAGATTCCTGATATACCTAAACTGGAGCTCGCTTTAGTAAATAATCTGGCCTTACTTAACCTTAAAGAAAGACCCACATTTAAACTTTGCACTGTAGCCTAACTGTTTCTCATCTGTGGGAAACGAATATTTACTGGCAGACATATCAAGTAAGATACAATATTTCATGCAATTGTAAGTTTAACAGCAGCAGTTCTGAAATCTGTTATCCAGTATAGTTTACTCCATGAAAGTTTCTGAAATGTTTGCAGTAGCTCCCATAATTAATATTTGTTATTTAGTAGAATATGACACTTTAGTAGCAGATATGTTGGAGGTCCTTTTTCAAGTTTAAGAATTTAGCGGAGATCTTTAAATGTCCCTTTAATTGCAACTTTCAAAGACTTGGAGATGCTATAGTCCTAACTCAACTCCAAATTCCCTAAAAAATAATCAGTAGCTGGAACAATATAGTATCTGCATATTGTATAAACAAAATTCCATTTTCATGGTTCATGCATTGTCTGTGTGGTATTTTTAAGTTACCTTAATTCAATAGCCTTTGACTCCATTAAAATAAGAGTTCAAATATGAAATGTCAGGCCGAACTTACGTAGCACAGCTAGTTAAGCTCATATATGTTAATGAAATCTAAGTTAAAAATGACCATGAATTTAAGTGTTGCATATACTTCATTTTTTTCTGTTGTTAAGTACTAGAAGTTTAGGAGGAAGTTTTGAATAGATTTTAGTATCTTATGACAGGACCACATGTTTATGAATTCTTTTCAGAAAGCAAAGTAATTGTAATATGTCTTACTGATTAAAAATAGGAACATATCCATTATTTTATCAAACGTTCTTGTGGTATTAGATGTCTTTTTAGTTTATTACTCTGCCATTCATCTTTTATGTCTGATTTTTGTGTTTCACTTTTTATTAAAAGAATGTGCTATTATATTTGAAATGTTTCCTTTTTTCTTCTTTCCTATGAGTGTGACTATCAGAGCACTGGTAACATATGGCAGAATCTTTTTAACTGTAATGTATGCTCTCATGTTAAGAAGTTACAGACATCTTAGTAAGTTGAAATAGCAGCTCTCATCTAAGCTGTATAACAGTTATATATTGCACTATAAATAATAAAAATTCCAGAGGTCTGCCAGTTAATTGTACACATAGCAAATTCTATTTAGAATAAAATAATCATATCATACAAGCATATTAGTGTACCTTTAATGCCAAAAATCAAAGAGATGCCATTTCATGTGATTTAAATGCATATCAATAAACATTCAGTGTTGATAAATCAAAAATAAATGTGAAAAACACTGAGGTATTGAGGTAATCATGTTAGAGGTGGTTTATGTCTATGGATGATTGATCCAGTAAAGATGGAAGAATTCAGCCCCGCTCCTCCTGCCAAAGCATTATCACTTTGCAAGTTGTACAATCAGGGAAGAGATTAACAAATCTTGTCTCACTTTGATTTGCCAATGGTCCTGGAATGTGTCTTTCTTATTATGATTGTTTGTTTCCCTTCTTGATACTGTTACATTTTCATTACAATATATACCTAGTTATTACAGTGCCCTTAAAGGTTCATGGATTGGTTACAGCCACCTCATAAGTTCCCTTTAGTTTTGCAGTACTGTAGCTCCCTATCTGAATGCCTGTACTGTACTACAGCAGGCATTACAATTCTGTTTCTTTAAGATAATACACAAGTTTTGCTGCAAGCAACATGAGAACACTAAACAAGCCTGCTGTGCTCAGTCCATCAGTAAGCATGAGGTGTTAATGAGCCTTACCAAAGTGTTAATTGACCCACTATTGAAGCAGATGTACTTGGTTTGCATCGTTTAGTCTTCCTGCATTATCAGTTTTCTTGCCTGCTGCAGAAAAAGGTGCCTGAAAACGTTCATTGTTCACTGAATATAAAGTAGGGAATGGCAGTATCCTTTTAATATTGCATGTCCAGGCCTGAAAGACTTGCAGAAAATCCTAGAATACAGCTGTATGTTGTTACTTGTGTGGTAAAGGTACTTACAGGGCTATGTGTCAAGTCAATCCACTTTCAGGAAAAAAGAACACAGTCCATCATTTACACAATAAAGATATGTTCTAAGTTCAGCAATTTTGCTTGAGAGAAAACATATTTTTTATATTTGTTGTACCACACCCAATTGACAGCACAGTAAGAGGTTTTAATGCTCACCATTTGCAGGCTCTATATCAGAAATAACCCTTACACTGTTCCCTACCTTATCATTTAGTAATAGAGGCAGACCAGCATGAATGGCATTTTCTCTTGCAGAGCTTTGTATTTTGTTGCGCTGTATAATTTTATCTATTTAGCTGTTGGTTTGACCATTTTAGCACAGTTCATAATCACAGATGTCCTTGGACCAGCTCATTTACCCAATTAACAAATATGAAATAAATAAATAAATAAATACAACTGCAGCGAAATATGACTAGGAGACTGAAGGGTGCTATGGTCAGTTCACTTAAAATGGAATTTAATTAGGTTCTGAAACCTAAGCACCTTACAAGAGTACAAAAAAGTCCCATTATAAATAAAAATACAATAAAAAGAAAAATATATATATAAAACTTCAAAATGCATCAAGTAAAATAAATGATATATTAAGAATGTCAGACTCAGAAATCTTCCTCAGAGTGTAGTACATCCACCTTAAAGACAATATTTATGGACTGTCTGAAAGAGGACTTGCTTTCACTTTCCAACAGCCAGTAAGGTAGTGAATTCCACAGATACAAAGTAAGGTGATGAATGGTACTCAGGTACATCTATCTTACTCCATGGAAGTATTAGCAGTCCCTCCACAGCAGGCAGAGTAGGCAGAATATAGGAACAGGAAACAAAAATTCTTACACGTAAAGAAGACCACAGTTACACTGGATCTATTTTGAACTCCTGGCAGTGATCTTCTCTCAGCCTATTTTCCCATCCCCATTGTCCCACCACCGTATGTATCCATTGCAGGAACGTAAACAAGCTGATTTACCTGAGTTGATATAAACCATTGTACTACATTTTATTCATTTTTGTATACAATTGAATGCAGAACAGAACTACCAAAAAGAAGAAAAAATAATATTCTTGCAGGTGGTCAAGTCCCCTTGTATCTATTGTGTGCTGACTTTTCTCCAAGTACTTCCTTATTTATATACGCCACAGATATATTACCTGTCTCTTACCTACTGGATAGTACTAAGAAAATGATAATAACTTGGCACAACCATGTACTACTAAAATGTATGCGTACTACTAAAAATGTATGTGTTCTCCCTTAAAAGTTAATCATTTCTAAATATTCCTGTATGTATTCTAGAAAATCTTGAATATGAATGTATCTATTGTTGAACAAATGTCCATTTTGTAATATTTCACTGTATGTATCCATGTAAGTATGTCTGGAGCTTTTCTCGCTAGGCCGCTGCTGAAAATGCACCTATATCCAGTGAGACTTTCCTGGTTAATGAATGTAAAATAAAATAAATAAAAAATAAAAATAAGTGCTCCCTGACTCTATACAATACAAATGGATCTGCTTTCAACAAAATATGAATAAAAACATACAGCAAAAAAAAAAAAAAAACACTGACTGAAACAACATTCATCAGATTGTAGGATAAACAAACCAATACATCTAACAGTGTTTCTGCAAGGGATGCACCACCCCTGCATCTTTTGATGTGTGGTTCCATCCCTATCTCTAAATATATTACCTCCATGGTTTCACCAGCTGAGGGAAAAGTGAAATGCTCTTTTTTTCTCTGAGGTGGTGCAACCTTTGCCTTAGCATTAATGTCATAGAACGGAGTCTAGTCTACCTACCTTATGCTACATGCAGTATATTTATCTATACCTTTCTGCGTACTGATATACACTGGTTGAACTAGCTGTTTTTTTCTTTATGTAGTTTTCTACGACTTATTCACTAGTATTTTAGATATATTGTTGCTGTGTGCGGTGTAGTCTACTGTTTGTCATCGATGCCTATCAATGATTTCTACCCCCCCATTTGTATTATTGAAAGTAATTACGAGAAGTTATTCTACTTTTAACTGAGGGTTACGAATACTGCATTGCCTTATTAACTGAATGTATTTATGCTGCCACTATAATTACTGCAGCGTACTTTTTGTTGTCATTCCTCTCACTATCCATTTTTCTATTCTGTTTTATTTTCAGTATAACTTAGTGCCTTAATCTGTTAGCTAGATAAAGCAAAGATACACTGCTTACCAAACTCCACAGCTCTTACCTGGGATAATCAGAGCTCCGCATCCCGTTTCTGCTCTAAAGAAATTATGATCCATGTATTTGTATGTTGTTTTATATTAATCTTAATTTCCCGGAGAGCACACCACCTCAGTCAGCAGTTGGGTTTCGGTCCCTCCCTCCAATTACTTACATGGTTCACTGTAACTAATCGAGATAGTTGGAAATTTTTTTCTTTGACCCCACCCCCCCAATATAGTGCAACACCTGATATTTCTGTAGCAGAAACACCTGGAATCTTGCTGCCATTTGCATAGCTCACTAAATTTTGGGTCACTTCTAACAAGCCCCTACTTTTATATAACATTTTCCTTTTTTCCTCAAGTCACCCTAACAAAGCAGCCCATAATTCAGGTTTTTTCAAGTGCCTGATTTTTTTAAGAAAAACAGATTGTTTTTTACTACTCACGTCTGACTTGGCTATTCCTGCTTTATTTGCCCTCGCTCCCCTCAGGCTCACTCCACTCTCCTACCCCACTACCAAATCTCACCCACCCCCACTACCTCTACATTTATACTTAACCTCTAAACACGCCTCTTTACAAATCATCCAGTCACTAGGTAAGGTATCATTACCTGGTAATTAACTCTACCTTACACTAAACCCCACCCAACCACTTAAATTACTAGTAAGTACCAATAACCAATACTTTACCTCAAGCCTAATGATTCACCAACTCTCTATATTGTGTACCCTACTTATCGCAGTTTGCCATCTTACATCATATCGCCAACATATAACCTTCTTACAATCCTCCACCAACCCTGTCATAACCCTCCCCTATACCCCACCAACCAACTATATTATTTCTCCATACCTATATAACAACTCTACTGTCAAACTCTTCTCTTTCAAATATGCACATACAAAAATAACACCTTACTTATCAAACAAATATGCCAAACTCTTTTATCAAATTAACACATCTACATCTAATCAATTCAGCTCATGTTAAACTAGGTGGAAACATACACCCCATTCCAGGCCCTCCTATCGCACAACAAATACCCCACTCTCCCAACATCATTAATCTTCAACATAGTAATGCAGACATCCTGATTCTAAATATGAACCTAAGAAGCATACTCAACAAAACCTCTGAGTTTTATGCGACCCTTACTCAATGTTTTCCAGACATAGTTATAATAACAGAAACCTGGCTAAAACCACACATACAAGATACTGAGATACTAACCCATGGGTACAACATCCGTAGACTTGATACCTCAACCTGTAGCTTCTAATAACCAACTACCCATCCCCAATAATATTGAAATCCTTGTCACTCACCTTAAATTGACTCCAATAAAAGTTTCATTTTCATAGTAATTTATATACCCCCTGACAACAGCCCATCGACCATTGAAGACCTCCTTCACTGGTTTGTCTCAATATACAGTCAGAAAACCTTAATTATGGAGGACTTTAACCTAGACTGGTCCTCCAGCACCTCTAACAATCCAACCAGTTTTATCAACCTCCACGGCTTCTACCAAGTGATACAATCTCCTACCAGGGTTGACAAGCACAGTAAAAAGCAATCTCTACTTGATGTGACCCTAACAAATAAACCTTCCCTCTGTTACCAATCAGGTTGTCACCCTAACAACCTAAATGACCACAGTCCCATCTAACTAATTAAACAACTTATGTATCCACTTAAAAACATAGTTTACAGATATATACATAACAAAAACATTTTCTCACCAGAAGTCATTAAGACCCTACTGCAAAAATGTGACTGATCCCCTCTCAAGCACCTCCACCTCAACCAGGCTGTACAATATTTTAATGGCAACTTTATCAATATTCTAAATAATCTAGCCCCACTGAGAAAATGGTGTACTAAATCCAAACATATACCATGGCTTACCAAAGAGACCAAGAAGCTCATTAAACTAAGGGATAAAACCTAGTACCACTATCATGACATTAAAAATGAAACAATTCTGCTCAGCTATCGTCAGTTGCGTAACCTAGCCAAAAATGAAATTAAACATTACAAAAAGTATACTATGCAACTATACAAAGTAAGCTCCAGAATAATCACCAGAAATTCTGGCAATCTATTAATAGTCTCCAAAAACCAGGTCAGATCACAACTCCTAATCCAACTACTACCAGCCCTACTGATAGAACTTCCAGCCAGTTTAACTCTAACTTCATCAACTCTATCCTATCCCTGGCACATAACAACATTAACGCCCCTCCATCTTTACCTACACAGACTATAGACCCCCCTCAAATCCTTCTATATTAAACCTATCCAAACTAGCACCATTAAGAAGCTACTGTCCAAACTTAAGCACACCTCGCTCACTGTAGACTAACTTCCTAATGAATTCCTCAAAATAGCACAGATATCATCTCTTTCCCAATCTCTGTCCTATTAAACTGATCCATTACTGAAAAATACATTCCAAAACTATGGGAAATCTCTCACATCATCACACTACATAAAGGTGGCACATCAACAGAACTCAATAACTATAGGCCAATAGCCATTCTTCCCCCTCGTGCAAAGATTCTAGAAAAATGCATGCATACACAATTACTCCAATATTTGCTAAACAATAACCTTCTATCTTCATCCCAGCACATTTTTAGGCCAAAGCACAGCACTACCACTGCTCTTATCAGTTTTACTAATTCTATCAACCAGCTTAGAACTACCACCCTCCACGTATCTTTTTTGACATGTCAAAAGCTTTTGACACAGTCTCCCATCAGAAACTTCTGAACGAGTTAGCCTCCTTAAACCCTGTCCCAATACATACTCTCTTGGTTTCTAAGTTTTTTATCTGTCCATCAACAGGCTGTAAAATGGCATAATGTGTTATCTTCTTTTACCTGTTGCTGTCAGTGTACCACAAGGATCCATACTTGGTCCACTACTTTTCACTATTTTCAGCAATAAACTCTTCTCTGCCACTCAAAACTCTACCATCATACAATGCGCAAATGACTCCACCCTTATTTGTTCAGCTTCCTCCATACCTGCACTTCTACAAACTACTCAGACTGCCTTCAGTGACATTGAAAACCACCTTTCTGACTCACAACTTGTTCTCAATCTCAATAAAACCAAACTCATGCTCTTTACCAGTAACAAACTACAAGACCACCCATCCCTTCACCATCTCTTCCTCCAATAATACTATAATAGAAATAGGGGAGCAGATGAGGCTCCTAAGGTGACCATAGATAATGACCTTAGATTTGATGAGCACCTTGTAATAACTATCAAAAAGCTGCACATCAAGCCAGGCTTCCTCTATAGAATCAAGCTCTTCCTAAATGACTCCACCAGAAAGGCCATAACCAGAACTCACCTTCTTTCCATGCTACTATACACAATCTCACTTAGAAAAACTAATTTAAACAAATGTGAGTCCTGTTATAATAAAACAGCAAAATCCACCTCTAAACTCCCACATAGATCACACCATTGCACTGTTCTGCACCTCCTAAAATGGGTTGAACTTCCCAATCTACTTACCTTTAACCAATTAAAGTTTATTCACAAATACATAAATAAGGCATTTTGTTAGTGGACAGCATCTCTATAACTAACACATGGATAACAGAGGACACAGAGGACACAGCTCTGTGCAAAATGGTTTCTAATAACAAAGCACTCTGTCTTATAAAGATTTTTGTTATTCATATGTAATCAGCAGTCAACCAGTACCACACTGTGACAACAAATTCCTTTTGAAATGTTGGATTTGCTGGTCATATCAATTCCACAAAGGCAATCTATAATAATAAAATAAATAAAACTTAAAAAATCAGGGAATTCTAATAGGATATTTGGGTACAAAACAAACTCAGTCATACCATCTTATCCCTAAGTACTTCACTAAATGTCCAGCCTGATTTGCATGGCTTGAAGTGAAGGCCTTACTCTGTATAAGTAACTAAAATATTATCTTGGCTAGTAAAATAACATTTTACTTCTGGACAATTACGGACTTATTGCACATATATTTTGGGCATTAGTTTCAACTGGTCTTGTGAGAAGACCTCAGATACCCCTTACTGGGGAACCAGGTATAGTGGTTTTATGTCAGTTCCCCTAAGGCAATTTGCATTAATGAATTTAGAGAATTTCAGATATAATTTTGGGTATTAAACACACTTGGCAATGCCATTCTAACCCCAAGAATTTCACTGCATCAAAATTCTGATCTGGATGCCAGAACAATGCCTTAACTGGTAGACAAAGTCTAGTCCCCACTTCCTCCTGTATGCAGTAAAAGAAATATTGACATGGCTGTTTTAATTAAAAAATATTTTTACATCTAGTCTACTGAGGACTTAGTGCACTTATTGTGCTGGTGAAACTAATGCCAAAATATATATATATGCAGTACGTCCTAAATTGTCCATAAGTAAAATTTTATTTCACTAGCCAAGACAATATTTCTTGTTACTGCACATAGAGTGAGGCCCTTACTTTACTGTATCCAAAAATATCCATACTAGACTACATACTCTCAACCAACCCTAAAAATATTAAGCTAGCCAGTACCCTACCAGACTGCCTTAGTGATCATAACCCCACCTACATCAAAAAAGAATACTACAAGCCTCCCAAACCCATAAACATTAACTCTGTGAGAAACCTAACCAATTTTGATAAATTCATATTTAATGACACACTCCAACAATGTGACTGGGACCCCCCTCTAATATCTGCCTATAGATGAAGCTGCCTGTCTCTTCAATAACTCCTTCTTTATCATAGTAAACCAACAAGCCCCACTGAGACATAAAAGAGTAAAAATAAATTCTGACACATGGCTAACCCATCCAGCTAAGCAACTCATGAGACAGAGACAATGCTTGGAAACAATTGCAGAAAACTAGGGCCCAATCCTATCTATCTAAACAGATATCAGTGCCTCAGAAACCACCCAAAGGCATATGCTCTTTATGATAAAATAACTTCTTCTCTACAAACCAGACCACACATACAAAAAAAAACCCTAAAATATTTAAACAACTTCCTAAATGCAGGCAGAAAAACCCACCCCAAATCCTTTCCCATCTGAAGCTAGCAGGGACATTGCAGACAAATTCAATATATCTAGTACTTTACGTAACTCACACAATAACAACATATACCCACCCACTTACCCTCCCACTGACCACAGTTCCACAGCTGAACTCAACTTGACAAGCATCCAGACAAATGCCATCAAAAATGCATAAAGAAAAAAACAATACAGTGAAGTAAGGGCCTCACTCTATGGCCTCCACCTGTCACCCCTGGGGCTCTGGATCCTAGCCAAGGCTCTTGCCTCCCCCATTGTGCCTTTTTTAGGCTATGTCCCCAAGACAAATCTTCCAACATAAAAGATCTGTCAAAAAGCAAATTGAAAATCATGCTGCTTAACACTAGGAGCCTTAACCTGAAAACACACTCACTGGAGGCCCTCCTCACACTGGAAGATGCCAATGTCTGTATGGTAACGGAAACTTGGTTTAAGGCTGCAGAGAGCACCCTTGCCTTACCAGGCTATGCATAATTCCACACTTTCCAACATCAAAACGAGGTCAGAAAAACTAAGGGTGGTGGAGTCTCTATCTTCATTGAGGATAGGCACACCTCCGGGCTGGTTTGCCAGCATGATGCACTGGAATTACTCCAGGTGCAACTGACAGTTGGCAAGACACCCATCCAAGTTATAGCCAGCTATAGACCTTCTCCATGTCTCAGGACACCAACTCCTCCTATACAGATCTACTTGACTCCACCAAGGTACCCCCAACACCCTGATCCTGGTGACCTCAACTACCCCACCATAGACTGGGTGAACTATTCCTGCACTAATGCACTCACCCAATGATTCCTTGACTTCATCAGTTCTAATGCACTAAACCAGCTTGTCTCATCCCCCACAAGGGAAGATAACATTCTGGACTTGGTTCTCAACAACATGGGTGACCACTGCACCACTCCCATAGTATGCTCCTCCCTGGTGAGATCAGATCATCAATCTGTCTCATTTGAAGTTTCTATCCCACCCAAACTGCCCCCCAGCCATAACCAGGCTAAAAAACTTAAAAGCTGACTACATCCTCCTAAGGGAGGGTATCAGTAGCTTCACACCCCCTCCAGAGGATGCAGGCAATGATGCTGAACAGTGCACCAGTGCAGTATACAAGCACCTGTACAACTGCATGGACTCAGCCATACCCAACAGAACTAAAACCTGCTGCTCAAGGAAACACAAACCTGTCTGGTGGACATCCTCTACAAACAGGATTTACAACAAAAGGAAGAAACTGCTGTCCAAAGGTAAAAAGGAACAAATTCCAAATTAGAAAAACTCCCTCCTCAGCCTCAACAAGCAAACTACATCACTAGTGAAACTTTCAAAGTCATTTATGAACTGAAACTAGCTTCCAAAACAAAGAGAAACCACAAAGCCTTCTCCAGTTACATCTGAAACCTCCATTGCAAAGCCCAAGTTTGTTCCGAATTAGTACTTAATGGTACCACTTACACTGATCCTGTTGACTTAGCCAAGCTGCTGGCTGATAGCTTCAGCACAAGCTTCACCCCCCACCCCCCCCAAAGGCCCATTCGACATCCCCGATACTTGTCCCGCACCTCACAGCTCCATAGATCAAGTGTTAAAGGTCCTATCCAAGGCAAAGAGCACAGCTTCCATGGGACCTGATAGTATCCCAGGCTGTATTCTTCACCATCTCCAGCAAGGAATAGCTTTGCCTTTGAGCACCTTATTCAACCACAGCCAAATTACAAGGTTCATTCCAGCAGAGAGGAGAACTGCCATTGTCATCCCCTTGCACAAAGGTGGTGCCACTACTAACCCAGGAAACTATTGCCCCATTAACTTGACAAGTCAGATCTGTAAAGTAATGGAGCATATTAATACAGATCTCATAAACAAGGACATAGGCAATCTCCAAGCACTTGACCCCACTCAGTTTGGATTTGTCCAGTGCAGATCTTGCCTGTTTAACCTGGTTGACTTCTTTGAGACTGTCACCAAGGCCCTGGATGAGGGAAGGGTAGTACATACAGCTTACCTTGACTTGGCCAAGGCCTTTGACACAATCCCCCACTTGAACATCTTTGAAAAGCTAACACAACTTGGTGTAAATTCCTATCTCATCAGGTGGGTGGCCAACTGGCTAACTGATAGGACCATCATCATCATCATCAGCCACCTTTTTTCCCATTTTTCTATATGGGGTTGAGGTATCATGTTAACTGTCACCAACTTTCTCGATTCAGTGACACACTCCTGCCTTCTTCAACACTCATGCCCGACTGTCGTAGACCTTTTTTCACACAATCCATCCACCTCTTTCTTGGATGTCCTCATTTCTTCTTACCTTCTTCCTGTCTGTCCCAAATCTTCCTCATCAGATTGTCTTCTGCTTTTTTACACATGTATCCAAACCATTGTAATCTGTTCTCTTTGATCTTTTCTGCTACTTTGGATTCTGCTCTTATGTCCTCATTTCTTCGCCTATCCCACAGTGTGCATCCTACAACCTTTCTCAGGCATTTCATTTCCATCACCTCTAGCTTCTTCAACTGTTCTGCCTTTACTGCCTAGGTTTCTGTACCATACAGTAACAGTGGTTGCATCACTGTCTTGTACACCTTACTTTTCAGCTTCTTTGGCATTCTTCTGTCATAGACTACACCTGATACTCTATGTCAGTTGGCTGCAGCCCCTCTGAGTCTAACTTTGACCTCTTCATTCGGACTACTCTTCCCCTCAACTACCCCTCCTATCTCTATTCTCAGCTTCTTCTGATTTCTCCAATTTGCTGCCATTACCACCATCTTATCTGTGCTTAGTTTCATCCCATTTGCCTTCAGATTTGCATTCCATTTTCCTATCCTTTGCTGAAGTTCTAGCTCAGAGTCTGCCTGCACTGCCACATCATCTGCATACAGCAGATTTGTTGGCCCCTCCCCTCCAACCTGTTTGCAAATGTAGTCCATCACCAGTATGAACAGCAGTGGGCTCAGAACTGATCCCTGATATACACCCACTCCCACTGGGAACCCCTCTGTGAGGCCAAACACTGTTCATACTTGAGTCATTGGGTCCTTGTACATAGCCTGCACTAATTATACTGATGTTTCTGAGACTTCAAACAACCGCAATACTGCCCAGTTCAGCTTTCTTGGGACCTTGTCATATGCTTTCTCCAAGTCTAGGAATGCCCAGTTGGACTCTCTCCTCATCTCTAGCTTCTTCTCAAGTATCTGTCTCAATGCAAACATCAGGTCAATTGTGCTACATCCTGATCTGAATACAAACTGCTCATCTCCGATCTTACATTCTACTACTCTATGAATCCGTTTATCAGTCACCCGCTCCAGAACTTTCATGCAATGTAAATAGGAGTTTGATGCCTCTGTATTGCCCACAGTTAATGTCCCCTTTGTTCTTGTACACTGGCATGAGTATGTTTATTTTCCAGTCATCTGGGATATGCCTTTCTCTCCACACTGCTATTAGTACCCTCAGGAGCCATTTCTCCCCTATCTCACTCAGCATTTTTATCATATCCACTGTAACCTCATCTGAGCCTGCTGCTTTCCCTGACTTCATCTTCCTTAGTACTGTTCTTACTTCTTCTAGGGTGAGCTCCTCTTCTTATCTCATCATAGGCTGTTTCTGGGGCAGTACAGCTTCTGTGGAGTTTTCTTCATTCAGAAGCTGCTGGAAATACTCCTTCCATCTGCCTTTGATGCCCTCGGGAATGGTGAGCAGGTTGTTGCTGGCATCCCTTATGAAGGGTGTCTGACTGTTTTCTTTATCTTCCTGTCTTTGCCTTGCAGCCTGATATAGTTTCTTTGTTCCCCTTACTGAGGAACTTTCCAGACGTTGGTACAGTGCCTCTGATGCCCTATTCTTTGCTATTGCAACTTCTCTCTTAGATTCTTTGTTAGCCAACCAGTAGTCTTTCCTAGCCTGGTCAGCCTTTTCTATCTCCCACTTCTTCCTGCATGCCTTCTTTCTTTTGATGACTTCCTGGACTTCTGCATTCCACCACCAGCTTTCCTTATATACCTATGGCTCAGCCACATATCTTTTCTGTAGTCCTAACACATCCTGTTTTTAGGCACTGCCATTCTTCTTCAACTCCACATATTTCCTCCTCTTCTTGGGGTGCTAGAGCTCTGAGTAATTCCTTGAACTGTTGTACCTTCTCTACAGTCAACTTCCAGGTCTTCAGCCTGGTCCTGTTGACCTTAGAACCTTCTCTGACCACTGCTTGCAGCTGATTGTGACAACTAGTGGTTTATGCTGTGGGACAACTGTTTCACTGGAGCTGACTTTGCAATCATGGATTCTACCCCAGTACCTTTTCCTTACCAGGAGGAAGTCTACCTGAGTTGTCCTAATAAGACCCACAAAGTCAAAATAGGTGCCACCACCTCCAACAGCAGACCTGTCACTAGGATATGTCCTGGGACCCCTATTATTTGGCATCTAATTCTCAGAGGTCCAGGCAAAGACAAAGGGCCTGTGGCGGACCAAGTATGGAGATGACTGTAAGTTAGGTGCTGTCATTGACTCCCCAAATGATGTTAACATACTGCAAGAGGGTTTCACATCAACAAATGACTGGTGCCATAGTCATGGCCTTAAGTTAAACACAAAAAATGTATTATCATACCATTCAGCAAAAACACGGCCCCTACTGATTACCACGTCAACAGCAACTCCCTAAGCATGTGGTGAGAGACCTGGATACTCAGGTTGACAACAATCTCACATTCCACTATTATGTAGCATCAGTGTTCAGAAAAGCCTTTTAATTGGTTAATTTCATAAGTAAAGGGATTGCATCCAGAAAAAAAAAGAAGTTATTACCTCTCTGTACTCCTCCCTCATTAGGCCTATAATTGAGTATAACACCCCATTTGGTATGTACCTCCCCAAACACCTGCACCAACTAGAAAAGCCAAAGAAATACCTCACAAAGAGAATCCATGGCCTCCAAAACCTGTTCTATATAGATAGGCTCAAATCCCTATCACTGTACTTGGTATCATACAGATTGCTCAAAGGTGATCTGTGTCTCACCTTCAAGGCAATATCGGACCCTGCCCTACTAGAGATGCTCCATATCTACAAGTCTTAACTCCTTGCACATTACCCACTCGAAAGGCCGAAATCTAATATGTGGCATCAACAAAGCCTGCTGGAGAGACAGGTTTGTCTCCAGGAGGCTGCCCTGTCATCTGGAATAGACTTATCATACATGTCAAGCAGAGTACCTCGCTGACCCTCTTCAAGTGCAACCTTGATGAATGGATGAGAAATCACAAATTTGTACCAGGGATTCTACCTTTCTCCCTCATTGACAGGGGCAACAGGTGCTGACTGAGGTTACTTTTTTGGGGATAAACTCTTGGCTAGGCTTGTAAGGGCCCCAGGGCCATTAGCCTAGTAACCTCCTATGACCCTATGTTCCTATGAATAGCCCCTGACAATCTGCATTCTGAATACCTCAGTATAACCACTGACACCATTTGCTACAATGTAACTATCCTAATTAATAAATCCATTACAAAAAGTACATTTCAGCCCCATGGAAAGCTTCCTTCATAATTCCATTACATAATGGTGACACATCCACTGAACTGTCAAACTATCACCCAATAGCAATCCTTCCTCCCTCCCCTCTCCAAAGTACTTGTAAAATGCATACATCGACAACTCCTACCCTTTCTACTTGATAACCAGTTACTTTTTTCTACCCATCATGGCTTTTGACCCCACCACAACATTGAAATTGCCCTGCTACATTTCCTAGATACCACTAATCAATGCAAAAACTTAGGTAATTTTGTCTCCACCATTTTCCTGGACTTGTCAAAAGCCTTTAACACAGTCTCACATCAATTATTCCTCCAAAAACTAAATCTTGCAAGCCTCACAACTCCCTACCTAAGCAATTGCACACAGTCTCTAAAGTAGAATATTCCAGTAACTACAGGAGCCCCCAACGATCCCTACTTGGGCCAATACTTTTCAATATCTTTATTAGTGATGTGCACTTGGAACTAAAACTAGCCACCATAATACAGTATGCTGACAATTCACTTTTAGTTTGCTCAGCCCCAAATCTGCCCACCTTAGAAACATCACACAGGAAGCTTTCACCTGTATAGAAATCTGGCTAAATAAATCTCAATTGCTTTTAAACCCCCAAAACAAACTAATCCTATTCTTTCCTATAAAAACATAAATCAAAACAACACTAACCTCAATAGCATTTCCCCAAACAACACAAAAATTGAAAACGTGAGCAACATAAAATTACTAGGAGTTATTACTGATAACAAGTTAAAATATGATGTATGCAATGAAACTGCAGTCCAAAAGGCACAAATTAGGCTGCCTTTATAGAACAAAGCACCTGCAAAGTGATCAGAGTAAAATAAAGAAAGAAATAACTGCCACCTTCCTTCTCCTTCCTACCCTCTTATATGCCTCAACAATATTCAAAAATATCAATGCTTTCACCAAACACAAACTAGGAAACAACTATAATAAAATTAACAAATTTGTCTGCATCCTCCTAAACTGCTCCCATCATTGCAAGGCACTCAATACCCTCAACTGGCTTATACTTCCTAAGCACATTACCCTCTCCCCAATACTCACAGCACACAAAATACTTTGCCAGCCACTTAAAACACCCTCGCTCTCAAATCTCTTCCAATGACATGTACCAAATAGAACGTTAAGATCCTCAGAATCTAAACAAGCTTTTACTAATAAGTTTAATAATGATTACAGTGACTTGCTATTCTCTGTCTCCATCTGCAAGGCATATAATGAACTTCCAAACCACACTGGACTTTTAAATAACCTGCAACAATTCAAATCTGGCCTAAAATATCACCTGGCAACTAATAAAGTATAAAACTGCACCACACCTACAGTTTGAAGTATGCAATCCTAACTCTGTACACTATAGTTACTATACAAGTGTAGTGATATGGTATTTTTGATTCTACTCACAATATCTTGAAAACATGTATTTCTTTAATTTGATATGCTTTATAAATAATGTTTGTTGCTTGCTTGCTATACTTTGTAGTTAATATTTGTTGACCATTTTTCTTTTGAATTATCAAGATATATTTCTAGACTTGTTTTAGAACTTTTCACCCTGGGTCTCCACTGAAAATGAGCATTTCAGTTCTCAGATGGACTTTCTGAATAAACAAAAGCAAATAAAATAAAATAGTAAATTATAATCTAAACATTATGTCCACCTAGCCTTGTGAACAATGGTCACATAGCCCTCAACATGGAAAACGGGTATAGTGCCAGCCTATAACAACAAAAGCCCTGTAATGCTGATCTGTGTTAGTTGTATAAAAGTTACTACATGTCATTTTCCTTCAGCCATTTTACAATAAAAGAAGTTCAAAGAATTTTATTAAGACACTTGTGCAAGATGAATGCCATTCAGATCCGAAGGATTTCACTTCATCTTATACCTAATTTACCTAACACAGACATTCCTCTCAACTGTCCAGATTTTCACAGACTGTCCAGGCTTTTGCCTCATATTTTTAGTCTGTTCCTCTTACATTTGTGGTTTCTGGTACATTATTGAATATTGAAGTCACTAAATAATACTAAATAAAGACAAACATTTGAGTTTCAGACTGTATATCCTTCAGAAAATATGTCATAATGCCACACCTTTTTTTCTAGCAACTTTCTAGGTGTATAGGAATAATATTTAAATTCTGACCCTATTTTTGAGCCTTTGTCCCCAATTATTTCTGGCTTTGTCCAGTTTCTTGTACTTAGAGGTTGAGAGGTATGGACACAGACTAAATTTGATATGTAGAATGTAGCCTCTCTTCTAGAAGCAGTAAAATAATATTGCATTAGTTAGTGAAATGTAAAAATATATCTTGCTTCCAATCTACTAAGCACTTAATAGGCATATATTCTGGACATTATTTTTGCTAAGCCTTGAGAACACTGGTTACATACAACCTCAGGTGGAAACTAGATACAGAGCCAGACTGTGACAAGAAAAGCCTCAGAAATGGATAGCATATGCTTAAAGAAAGGGGTTAATATATTGGCATCAATTGGTAAACTCTGGAAAACTTCTGACAATAGACCAAATTAAAAGGAAATTAAATATGGAAAATAGTTCATGGCTACATGTACAGGAATTAAGACAGTATATATTAAGCAAACAAGAAACAATGCAACCATCAATAAGACAGAATGTTTCTAATCTTATAGAACATATAATATTAATAATGAATCAACCCATTACTGGAAAGGGATACTTATCATCTATTTATAAAACAAACAAAAAAATAAAAACCTATAATAATGACAAAATATTGAACTATTATAGATCAATTAATGGACATGTGCCAAATGACAGAGATAAAAAACTAATTCTTCTCTCTCCAAAGCAGACATCACTTTCATTACATTGGAGACTCTTTACATGGCAATTCATACACAGATCTTATGTAACCCCTCATAAAATGGAACTTATGTTTAAGAAAATTATTGGCTGCTAGAGATTTGATTTATCAATAACAACAGACTGGCAACATATGTTCTACGAATGCCATTTGATTAAACCATATTGGGATAAAATAAATTATTTTCTGCAAATGGTATTCAATGACAAATTCCAGATTTCCAAATCTATTATTTTGTTTAATGCACCTGTACCTGACTGTGTACCAAGAACAAAATATGTAATCTTGTGAACTCTCCTAGCCATTGTAAGGAAGAACATTACATCTGATTGGAAATCCAAACCTTCTCCAACTTTTAAGCAATTCATGAATATGGTGTCAGCAGTATCGCAATTGGAAATGAACACTTTTAAAGGAAGAACTGAAAGAACTACATCATTATATATAGCATAGCAAAAAGTAACTGAAATACTGGAGAGTAATGACTGTAGCAGATTATAATCAGGAAACAATTGTATAGAAAGTCAATTATATGCCAACAATAGACACCCTTGTAAATACTTTATTTTGATTTTAATGTTTGATATCTGTTTAGAGGTTTTAGCCAACCTTTTTAAATAATTTGTAAATACTTCACTGTCATAAATAACATGTTTTCTTGTTTTTGGAAATTAATAAAAATATTTACAAAAAAAAAAAAAAAAAAGAAAGAAATGGATAGCATATTAGATATTTATAAGATACTAGGGTACAAAACACAATCAAGAATGCCATTCTACCGATAAGGACTTAATAAGGATTTCATGCACCTCTTAATGCCTTTATCAGTAGATGGATTCTACATCTCCCCCTTAACTTAGCAACAGAAACATTGTCTTCACGGGTGAAATAATTATGTATGTATTTTTTTCTAGTCTAATAAGGACCTAGTGGAAATATGGTATGCATATTATTTTAATGCAGCCTTGTAAGTAATGGTGAAACAACTTCCATACGGTAGATGGGCACAGTGACCCAATGTGACTTCAAAAACCTTTTGAAATTTTAGATTTTTTAGTTGTATATAAAAGGCTATAACTTAGGTCTCCTAAGGTAGATTGCTATAAGAAAAGTAAAAATTCAGGGACTTCTAATAAGGTATTTGGGTACAAAACATACACTTACTGTCCCAGTGGACTGTGTCCCTTCTGAGAAGGTACTTCACTGTTGATTGAGAAGTTGTCACATAAATATAATGGCCATATTGCTCTTTGACAGATGCTATTTCAAACAAATCAAATTAATAACCATTCAGAGAAGATATAACTTTTTGCCTTCATGAATTGCCTGTCCCCCCAAAAATGATAGCCACTTTCTGTTTATTTCTGATGCTGCATTGAGAAGAAAATGAAAAGTATAAATGACCACAGTAACATATTTCTAGCTGCTGCTGTTAGATGCATACACTGCTACAACAAATATATAATTTTTAGTTGAATGTAATCATACATTGACCCAGTGCTTTCACATACAGCATACCTTCTCATCCCCTACCTCATAAAGACAGCTACCATCTGTATATGCCTCTGACATTAAGATGTCATGAAAGTAAAATAAAACTCATCACAGTAATGCATTCAGATCAATTAAAAATAAGATATGCTAAATACAAGTTATCTCTGCACCTGGGATGAATCCCAACTATTGCAGTGTCAAACTCAGGATATGGGCTTAATGTGTTAACAAAGACTGATCTAGTTATGTGCACATAGACTACTAAATAATCCTGCTAGGCCTAGACAAATGTTAACTATTATGAACTATATAAATATTTCCCTTCAAGCGACATTGGTGTGTAAAATGCGGAAGTTCTCATCTTCCTTGTAGTCTGCTTTATTTTTAAAAAATCTGTGCTAATATTCAGAAGTTTGCAATTTTGGCTAGTCTTTGTACCACTTGAGAAAGTAAGGGTACAAGTCTGAACATCAGTAAAACTCAGCAGTAGTAAATATCCAAAGTAATGCAAGGAATCGTACTAATTAACATCGGTGCCTTATAGCTTAAGCACTTGTTTTTGAACCTAACACTGGTTATTGTATGTGTAGGGCTTACTTCCATCTTCCTCCACTGGCCTGCCTGGATTTCCTTTCAGTACACCAGTATTCCCCCTAGATTCCAAGCTATATACCAGCTGATTGCTATTGTACACTGTCAGTATTTACTTATTTATTTATAATGAACAGGGTAGATCAGAAGCCTATTTTAGCCATGACTTATTACATTAGGCAAATAATATGTAAAACATGGACAAAACTATGAAAACAACTGACATGCAAAGTTATCACACAAGGGGTAATGCATTCATTTTTATCCTTCTGAAGGCTGTATTGGAGCTGGAGCTGGAGCGTATCCTAGCACTCAGAGGACATAAGGCAGCAAACAAATCCTGAACAGGATTCCAGTCTGTCACAGATAATACAGGCAAATAATTGTTAGACTAATGGCTAACGTGGGTATACAACATGCAGTTGGAGGTGCACTCACTTTAAGGCCAGCATAGTTTTGTCCTGGCCTCATAGCTCCTTGAGTACTTACAGCTGAAAGAAGAGCAACAGAAGAATATGACATTTACTCCTGCCCTCATGGCTTGGTCTGTACTGGAATGGGTCAACATTTTTATTTATGTATTTACCAATCAAATTCATAAATGTCAAATTCATTAAACCTGACTCAGCAAATCCCTTTTGCGATCATTACCATGAGTCCTACATACAGGCAAATCTTCCCCATGAGAGGAAGCTATGAACTGAGTTCACTGGATTGAGTCTCAGTGAATCCTTTTTCAATGCATTGAGATCAGACAAAAAGTGACTCAACAAACTGAATGAGAACCAAATGTGACAAAAGGGGATACTCCTAGCTCAGCTAGCTGAAATTTTGTAAATAACTGTATGTCATTGGTGAATATCAAAATGATTTATATAAGATGCTTGTGTTCCAAATGTATTAGAACTGTAGGTCATGTGTATATTAAACTGCTTGTACAGATGTGTGTGTTGAAAAGGTATTTGAAAAGTGCTGCTTGAAATGTAACAATAGTGTGCCCTACTGGAAGAGAACAGAAATGTAGATGCACTATTGTAACTACTTAAATGTATATATTTTAAGAGTGGAAACTGGAATACAGGAGGTTAACTTCCGTCCAGCAAACATCAGAAAAATAACTGGTCTCTGGCATGTGATCATCTCACAAGCCAGAATCCAGAACAAACTAGTCTCTTGCCTCTTTCTTGACCTCTGAAAAGTTTTTGACACCATCTCTCGCCACCTCCTCTTAAATAAACTCTCTGAACTCAACATATCTACCTCTACTATCACTTGGTTCTCTAGTTACCTCAACAATCACTTCCAATCTGTAAAATGACTTTCAGCTCTCTCCCCAGAACTCCCTATAAAAGCAGGAGTACTCCAAGGTTCTGTACTGGGCCCACTACTATTTAATATTTTCACCAATGATTGTCTACCTCCACTCTACAGTCACCACTAGTACAATATGCTGATGACTCCACAGTCATCACCATAGCCAATACCTTCTCCAATCTGCACCCTACAACTCAGAACTCCTTCTTGTCTATCGAAAACTGGCTCAACCAAAACCATCTAATCATAAACCCAAAGAAGACTAAACTCTTGCTTTCCATCCCAAAAACAATGTATCATCTAAAACCTTCTTTCTCTATCACTTCCCACAATAACACACCCATCACAGTCAAAACTCACACCAAATTACTCGGGGTCATTATTGATGACCAGCTGAAATTTGAACTACATGTACTCTGTAACATTAAGAAAACCCATCAAAAACTGGGGCTCCTCTACAGGAACAAAAACCTTTTATCTAGTAAAGCCAAAATAACCCTATCCCATGCCAATCTACTACCAACCCTTCTCTATGGCTCTCAAATCCTCACCAACCTGCAAACCACACTTTTCTCTAAATTAGAATCCACCTACAACAAGGTTGCCAAATTTGTGGCTGAACTGCCATACTTTTCTCATCACTGGTCAGCACTCAGAAAAGTGAACTGGCTAGAGCTTCCCCGTTACCTTCTCCTCTCTCAGCTTTAGATAATTCACTCTTTCTGTCCCAGCATTACCTCTATTATCTCCTCCTACTCCCCACCCAGGACACTCTGGAGCTCAGAACAACATCTCCTTTCCATAAACAAGCCAAAGATAAACTTCGGCAAAAACCTTTACAGCTATTCATCAGCTGAGAACTGGAATAAACTTCCACTAAACATTCGAAATATTAAGTCCAAACACCAGTTCAGAAATTCACTAAAAAAACACCTAAGCAATACAATACTATGTTCATAGGTTCATAAGTTCATAGGTAGGTACTAGGCTATCGGCCCAAGGGCCTACGTAAGCCTAGCCAACAATGTTCCTTGGCTTATGCCACCCAAGAAAGTTATTTTCCTGTGCTACTGTTGAGCAGAGACACAGAAGTGATCCCAGTGTAATCATCCCCCTGATTGAACATACTCCTATCTGTCAAAATGTCTCCCTTCCTCCTCCCATACCTGTGTCACTCTACTTCCTTTCTGTGCCACCATATTTCTGTACATTACTCCAACTTGTTATAATTTCTCTACCTTTCATCTGCATGAATGTACTTAACTAATTATTTCCCACTACTACTAATCAGGTGAACTGATGGTAAAAAATGTAAATTTTTCTATTTGTGTACCATTTACTCAGTACTGTACTAGGTGTACTTTGCTGATTTTTATAAGGTATTTGCAGTCTCATGATTTTTTTTCTCTCTTTGTAAATATTGTTTAAATAGCTATGTTTTATGTCAATGTAGTTATGCATTTGAGTGTCTAGGCATTTGTGGGGCTTTTTTTCCCCTGGGTTTTCACTGAATAAGGGCTTCAGCCCAGCTGGACTAACCTGGTCAACAAATATCAAATAAATAAATAATAACTAAATAAATAAATAAATACATTTATTTTTTGCCTGGGAACTAGAGTCAGATGAGAAGAAGTGATGCCATTATGCAAGCTATCACAGCAGCAGTATTTTAGATATTATTTTGAGAAGTCTCTTATTAAGACAGAGCATTCTGTCTTGGACTTGACAACAACTAGAAGACCCATTCACCACATCTGCCTTGCTCTATTAGTAAGTTCTTAGATTATAGTAATTCTCTTAGATACAGTCAGGAATACAGTGATGCTTGGTTTATATATTTTTCATTATTTATTTGAGACTGTCCTGCAATGTTGTTTTTAATATTTCCTGTGGTTTTGAACTCTGATGAATGTGAATATATACTTAATATTGTCTTGCTCTTTTATTATTTATTATTAAATATATTTAAAATTTCACTGTGGCTGATGTGTGTAGAGATATTTAAGTTTTTAGAGTACTTGCGTGTTCATTTGGTGGCACTGTGTGGGCCACTCCTAACAGCCTTGCTCTTGGTCAAACTACCATTTGTATTAATATCAATATTGCACAGTAAAATTGGACACCCTTTGTTAAGGGCCTTAAAGTAGCTGATAATGGGTTCTGGTGGCAGTGGTAACTACCTTATTCTCTGGGCAGAAGGGGGTATAGCTAGTAAACCTGTGCCAGCTTCTTCTGTTTGTGTGTATGTAAAACAAATCTCCAAGAGTGTGTGTCAGCTACTTGGACAGGGACATGAAGCACTGTTTGGACAGAGAGTGTTGGAGGACTTGGCTTAAAACCCTGGCTAAGGACTCAACTCTATAGCTGTACCAGTGGGGAGTCTTACTGAGGATCTAGAGAAGGAGAGAAAACCAGCGCCAGACTGACTGTGGTCTCTGTGTGCTCTTAAGGGAAACTGCACTTTGTGCAGAGAGCTGCATCTAGAAACACAGTGTGTGCATCTTGTCATCCTCCTAGTGAATGTTCCTCCACTGTTGCCAGTGGTGAGGATTGAGACTCCTTGATTACTGGTTGGCAGTGGTGGATCATCACACCAAATATGAATGCAAACCTTTCTGAATCAACAACAGTTGATATATTGTTGACTGTACAAACCATAGAAAAGAAAAGAAAAAAACCTACTCATGTTCCTCACTTACAACCTTATATATACCAGTTCCTAAATCACACAGCTGTGAGGAAAAGAAAAACACTTCCTCAAGTGCAGTGTCCAGTGATCTCTCAGCTAAGGTCCTAATATGCATTAATCCATTAACACACCAACTTGTATACACAGACACACTAAAACTTCAAGAACAGATGTCTGCACACAGACAGTCTCACACACACAGACACACACACACACACACACACACACACACACACACACACACACACACACACACACACACACACACACACACACACTCACTCAACCACACATTGCATGCATTCAAAAAGACAGCAAACACACCACACATCACATGCATTCTTCCACCTCAAGATCAACAAGAAGAAAATAAACAAAATAAAATTATTGATTCCAGAATGGCCTAAGTATACCTTCAACAAATTGCCAGGAGACTATAAATTTATTATATATACAATACAAACATATACATATGCACACAGAGACAGATACACAGGCTCACAGACACATATACACGTTTGCACAATATATGCATACATATATATAATATACATATCACTACATATGTAAATACATGTGTATGTGCGGGTTCCCTTTTTAATTTTGAAATACTGAAATCCCGAATTTCAGTATTTCGAAATTAAAATACCAAAGTCTTGAAATACTGGTAAACCAGAAGTGCGAAATTCAAAACCTTGAAGTATAGATATTTTGAATTAGTGCTTCTGGTGTTGTGGTGTGTAAATGGTTGGATGTGAGTTTGGGTATGTATGTATGTGTATGTCTGTTGGTTAGGGGCTTTAGTGTCTGTCAGTGTGTGTTTTGACTGTGATGTGTGTTTGCAAGGGTGTGTATAATGCGTGGGAGTGAGTTGCTTGTGTGTGTCTGATTGTTGAGTTAGTATATATAAGTAGGGGGTGTGCTGGGGGGTGCAGCCTCCCTCATGAGGGGTGCAGGGGGGCTTGCCCCCCAGCTTATCTGTAGTGTAAGATATTATATTTGAGTTGGGAGGAGTGGTATGTATGTGTTTGTGTGTGCTGTATCTGTAGTGTAGCGTCGAGATTTTGAATTTCGCGGTTTTAGGGTTTCAGTGATTGGTGTCTTCGGCTATGTAATTTCGAAATTCTGAAATTCGGGATTTCAGTATTTCGAAATTACATAGTGAATCCGTATGTGCTCACATGTACCATTCACTCCATTGATCTGGTTAATCTTCAGCAGAGTGAGTGACGCTGAAATATCATTGAGTGTTCCTTTCTACAAAAGTTTAACATTTCACATGAAAGGAACATCATTTCTATCCAGAGAAATCAAATGTGGGTTTGATCTAATAACAGAACCTTTTAATATTATGAAGATGTTGGCATTAGAGGGTGGGAGTGTTTATGTGGGTGTAGGTGTCTTAGGGTAGGATAAAATGAGAGGATGGTTCATAGGTTCATAGGTTCATGCTAGGCTATCTGCCCCAGGGCATTTATAAGCCTAGCCAGAGTGTGTTTGGCTTTCGCCACCCATTTTAAATTCATTTTGCTATGCCCTTTTTTGAGGTTAGTATACTGTGCCTCTGTCTAACAGTGACACAGAAGTGATACCCGGGTTAAACCTACAATCTCCCATCCACTCATCAAGATTCCTCTTGAAGAGAGTCAATGAGGGACTCTGCCTAACCTGGACTGGGATTTTATTCCAGAGTGAAGGGAGCCTCTGGGTTATGAATCTGTCCCTCCAGCATGTCCTATTTATTTCAGTGCTGAGGTTCAAGTCTCGAGCACGTAGCTCGATGGGATTTGGATTTTCTGAGGTGCAGCATGTCCATTAATTCCGGGTTGGACATGGCTTTATACGTCAGGCACAGATCGCCTCTGAGCAGGCGGTATGCCACTGAGTAGAGCTGGAGTTTCTTTAACTGGGCAGCATATGGCATCTGTTTGAGCCCTTTGATCCTCTTGGTGAGGTACTTTTGGGGTCTTTCCAGTTGCTGCAGGTGTCTGGTAAGGTACATCACAAAAGGGGCATTGTACCCAATTATGGGCCTGATGAGGGATGAGTAAAGAGGCACGATGACCTCCACTGATCTAGATGTGAATCCCTACATGATTAGGTGGACTATATAAAATGTTTTTCTAACCACTTTGGCCACGTGGTTGTCAAATGAGAGATTGCTATCAACTTGGGTCCCCAGGTCCCTAATTACTTCTTCCGTACTTAATGGATTACCACCTATGTGGTAATTTGTGGGCACTTCGTTTTTGCCAAAGGGGATGACTATACACTTTTTGGTGTTTAGCTTGAGGCCATGGCTCTGGCACCAGTTGTCTGTTTCTATGAGGCCCTTTTGGAGGATGCTTGTGTCGGCTGGAGAGTCGATTATGGCACCCTGCTTGCAGTCATCTGCGAACTTGGTCAGCCACAGTCCTTCTGTTTTGGCCTGTACCTCCGAGAAATATATACCGAACAAGAGAGGTCCCAGGACTAAGCCTTGTGGGATGCCACTTGTAACTGGTTTGGAGTCTGACATGGCTCCAGCAATTCTAACCATGTGGGTTCTGTCCTTGAGCCAGTTTGCAACCCATCTAGTGACATAGGGGTTTATATTTAAGCTGGTGAGCTTATCTATAATGCCCGAGTGGGGTATTGTATCAAAGGCTTTTGCGAGGTCCAGCTAGGCTGTGTGGACCACCTTCCCCTCGTCAATGGCCTTGGTGACTGTTTCAAAGAAATCAACCAGGTTTAAGAGACAGGATCTGCCCTTAACAAAGCCGAACTGGGTAGGATCCAGTGTCTGTAGGTCCCCAATATCTTTATTTATGAGGTCCATGATGATCCTTTCCATAGCTTTACAGACCAAGCTAGTCAGGCTTATGGGGCGATAGTTTCCAGGATCCATTGAGGCACCACCTTTGTGGAGAGGGACCACTGTTGCTGTACGCCACTCTTTGGGTACATATCCTGTAGTAAGGCTGAGATTGACAGTAGTTTTATGTTTGGGTTTAGCTCTTCTTGGAGTTCATGTAGGACGCAGCCCGGGACACTGTCTGGTCCCATTGATGCTGTGTTTTTTGCTTTGGAGAGGGCGGCTCTTACCTGAGCATCTGAGAGGTCAGGGGGGCAGCACTCTGCTGGGATAGATATTTGCCCTTTTGGTGGGGGGGGGAGAAGTTTGCGCTGAACCTGTCAGCTAAGATGTTGGCAATGTCTGTGAGTTCGGTGTATTTTTTGTCATTTTGGACTAATTCTGAGCATATCTGGGAATTCCCACCCAGGTTCCTAACATAACTAAAGAAAGCCTTGTGATTATCCTTAGTGTCCTGTGCAATTTTTCTCTTGAAGCTGGCCTTAGACAATTTTATGAGTGCCCGTAGTTTTTTGCTAATACTGATCAGAGATGCCTTCCCTTTTTGGGATTTTGCTCTATCATGTAGTAGCTTCCTCCTTCTATTGTATAGTTTGTCTATGGCTGGGGTCCACCAGACAGGACGTCTGCCTTTGGAGGATTGGGTCGTGGTTTTATTTGGGATTGCATGATCCATGCATTCCTGAAGGTGTTCATAGAATGCGTTTATAAAGGATTCTGTGGTCTGGGCCGTATTTTCCACAGGCCCAGGGGCTTTGAAGGATTCCACCTCAGTTTTCAGGAGTGTGACATTTGCTTTAGAGAAGTTTTTCACTGTGGTTTTCTGGGCAGGGGGTGGGGTCGGGATGTGAATATCCAGTGAGATTAGTTTATGGTCTGATCTTAACAGTGAGGGATACACTTCTGGTCTGGAGCATAGAGTCCCCAAGTTGGTGATGATCAGGTCCAGTATGTTTTCCCCTCTTGTGGGAGTGGTAACAAGTTGTTCCATAGCATTTGAGTTTATAAATTCCAGGAACCTTTGGGCTAGGGTGTTGGAGCTTGAGTAATGCTCCCACTCTATGTTTGGGTAGTTGAAGTCTCCCAATATAATGGTGTTTGGAGAGACCTTCATATTTTCCAGTGTTCTCAGGAAGGCTGAGTGGGGTTCCTGGGTTTGGGAGGGTGGTCTGTAGCAGGCTATAAAATGGTAGGCAGTTTTACCCACTGTTAGTTGCACATGGATAGTCTCTGATGCTTCGTGCTGTGCCACCAACCTGGAGGTGTGGGTATCTTTGACGAATATTGACACCCCCCCTCCTTTTGTTGTTCGGTCCAAGTTTTGGGGCCGAAAAGCATGGTATGAGGTATAACCTGGTAGTGCTGGGGTGCACTCGGGAGCCTTGAACCAGGTTTCTGTTACTGCACAGATATCGATGTTCTCCATGCTAAGGAGAGTTGCGAGTGCGTGCATCTTGAGGTTTAGACTTCTGGTGTTGAGTAGCATTACTCTTAGTTTCTTATCCCTTGTGATACCTATGGAGGTGGGTTTGTCTTTTGCGCCTTGCCTAAAAAAGGCACTATGGGGGTAGCAAGAGCCTTTGCCAGTATCCAAAAGCCCAGGGGTGACAGGTGCAAGCTGTCCCTAGCGAAGCATCGTGGCTTGTCAAGCATGTCATCCCAGGCTGACAGGCATTGGATCCCCTTTGAATGACACCAATACTTAAGCCAATTGTTGAAATTGATCATCTTGTCTTCATATTGTGTGTGTGTGTGTGTGTGTGTGTGTGTGTGTGTGTGTGTGTGTGTGTGTGTGTGTGTGTGTGTGCGCGTGTGTGCCTGTGTATGTGTGTATGTGTATATCTGAGCTGTCTATATAGGTGGCAGAGTTACAGTTATAGTTTTCTAAAAATAAGGTGTGGGATTAGGGTTTGGAGCTGTTGCAGGATTAGGGTTTGGAGCTGTGGCAGGGTTAAAATTAAAGTCATTGTTACCCCTCTCTGCACCACCTTACTAATAACTGCTAACCCTAACCCTGTACCTTACTTTTCAAAAACTTTCAATATCACTGCCACTATTCAGACAAATTTGACTTGAATGTGTAGTATTTTTTTCTTTTCTTTTGTGATAATTTTATGTTAGACGTTTTGAGATTTGCATATATTGAATTTTAAAATACTGACATAGATAAGGATTTTTCTAAACATATAGCTGATGACAGTAAGTTAAAATACTTAGGGGTTACATTAACAGATGAACCAGATAAGTTGATAACAATGAACTAAGTCTCTAAATAACATTACAACACTCATTCAAAAATGGAATAAATACTTTTTTACAATGGAGGCCAAGCATTATATAATTAAAATGATTATTTTTCCAAAAAATATTATACTTCATACAAGCTTCTTCTATACCTCATCTTAAAACTTACATAAAACAATTTAATAAACTAATATCATACATTCAAGTCAAATTTATGAGAGATATGCACCCAACTTTTAAGTAAGTATATGGTATTTGGGTCCAAGGAATTTATAGTACCACTTTGTTTGACCCTTATCAGACCAATTGTTGAGTACAATGCCCCCTTCTGTATGTACCTGACCAGGCACATGCAATGGTTGGAAACCCACACAAGTTTCTTTCCAAGAGAATCCAGGGTATTAACACATTGTCTTAGAGTAGAGTACAGATCACCTTAAAACCCTGTCTCTATTCTCAGTCTCCCAAACGTTACTGAGAGGCAATCTATGTCTGGCATTTAAGGCATCCTCAGATCCAGCCCTGATGGACCTTTTGCACATCCATAAAAAGAATAGCACCAGAAACATTAGATTCAAAGATTTGTACTTTGTTTTCAACATAGGTTCATAGGTTGGTACTAGGCTATCGGCCCTAGGGCCTATACAAGCCTAGCCATAACAATTCTCTGGATAGTTCTTCCCACAATATTTACTTCCTTGGACCCCTGTCTAGCAGGGTGACTGACGTGATCCCCGGGGTGAATTTCCTAACTCCCATCCAATTGTCAAGGTTCCTTTTGAAGAGGGCCAAGGAGGCAGTTTGCTTGACATGTATGGGCAGTCTGTTCCAGAGTATGGGGAGTCTCTGGGTCAGGAACCTATCCCTCCAGCACGTTTTGTTCATTGTGATGACAAGATTTAGATCCCTGGAGTGTGTGGCTCTGAGGGATTGGGATTTCTTTAAGTGGAGCATGTCCAACAGCTCGGGGTTTGACATGACCTTGTATGTTAAGCAGAGATCGCCTCTGAGTAGACGATATGCCACAGAGTATAGCTGGAGGTTTTTTAGATGGTCAATATAGGGCATCTGCTTTAGGCCTGTGATTCTTTTAGTGAGGTATTTTTGCGGCCTTTCCAGCTGTTGCAGATGTCTTGTGAGGTACATACCAAATGGGGCACTGTACTCTGTAATGGGTAACATAAATAGAACATCCTGGTGAGACAGATATATGTCTCAAAGGATCCCCACACTCTGGAATAGGCTCCCAATACATGTGAAAGAGAGTCCATCTGTAACCGTTTTCAGACGAAACCTTGACCATTGGATGGAAAACCAAACCTCTTATGGTATTGCAATAAACCCAGAATAACTCTGAATCACCACTTAAATGACTGGGAAGCAGGAGAAATCATTCTTTCAGATATAAGAATATATGCACTGTTATCTAGTGTAAAAACAATATATTTATGAGTAAATAATGCTTATTCTGCCAGATGGAAACACATACTTGAAAATATATGGCTAAAATCAGGTCTTACATTACCATCACAATATACTGAGTTGGTTTCAAATACCTTCTTTGGATGATGGGAGAACATTTTACAGAAAACAAACAGAAGCATATAAGTTTTAAGTTTATAAAAACATATTAAAAGGATAAAATACCTTTATGAAAGGAATCTCACCATAAAACTTTGGTCATTTGTGCTATATCCTATTGCATGCATGCAAAATTACATAAAACTTTTGATATAGATATAATCAAGATCCTAGAAAACATGAACTGACTTATTGGCATCAGTTACTAGACTCTGGAAAAGTTTTAACAATGGAACAAATCTGACATAGGTAATGATCTATGGCTAAGCATACAGGACATAAGACAGTACATTTTAAACAGAACAGAGACAATGCACTTATCAATCAGACAAAATACCCCTAAACTTTTAGAACACTTGGTGTTTTCAACAACACAAGCTGTTCATCTAAAAGGTTACTTATCAAATTATATCATGCAGAGAATCTGTGGGACTACTATAAAGCAATAAAAATCAATTGCCGAAAGACAATGCCAAGAAATTAATACTTTTCTCCATAAAGCAAATATCTCCTTCATTATAATGGAAACTGTTCACATGGAAATTCATTCATTGGTCCTTTATAGCACCACTTAAATGGAAATATGTTTAAACAAAATATAGGGTGCTGGAGATGTGAAAGGGACTTGAGATCAGATTGGAGGCATAAGCTTTATGATTGTCATTTACTTAAACCATTTTGGGATAAAGTAAATTTTTTTTCTTGCAAATAGTCTTTAATGATAATTTTCATTTGTCTAAATCTTTGATCCTGTTAATGATTCCATACCCCAATGTGTTGCTGGAACAAAGTTTTCACTGTTAATGGACACTACTGGCCATAGCATGAAAACCATTACTGCAAATTGGAAAAGTGAGATTTCACCCACATTTAAAAAATATAGAAACATTGTATTGAGTGTATTATGAATGGAAATGAGAACCATCAGAATGAGAACAGAAAGAAGCACATCCTATTACAACTCATGGAAGAGAGTGAATGAAATAATGGAAAGAGAAATGACTGTAATACCTAATGGAATTAAGTTTTAAGTGTAAAAATCGGCAACATCCTTTAAAATACACATCTTTGTAAATTGTTTGTTTAGATGTATAGTTGTTTATTGTATATACTATAGTTGTTAACCTGTGTAAATTATGTTTTATATTGCAAAGTTATGAAATTACATTCATTTTCTAAACTCAATAAAAAACATTTAAGGAAAAAAAATGCTGGCATCTATTGGTTGGATTTCAATGCATTTGCACATTGATAATTCAATATACACACACACACACACACACACACACACATATATATATATATATATATATATATATATATATATATACAGATATGTGTGTGTGTGTGTGTGTGTGTGTGTGCATGTGAGAGCACGTGCATATGTGTGTGTGTGTGTGTGTGTGTGTGTGTGTGTGTGTGTGTGTGTGTATTGGAATATTTAAGTTTATAATAGGTTCATGGGTATAGGTTCATAGATATATACTTATAAGCCTAGTCATGCAACCCAGTCCAATTCTGTCTCCATGTAACGTGGACATCTGGAGGGATATGTTAGGAGGTTGCAAAAGGTTTAGTGGGGGTATGATAGCTAGGGAATATTTACTGTTGAACTCTGGCTATCAGAACATGGGGGCCAGACAGGGGGGGAATTTTTGATTTTCCATCCAATGATCAAGGTTTAATTTGAAAATGGTTATGGATGGACTGTGTTTCACATGTATTGGGAGCATATTTCAGAATATAGGGCTCCTTTGAGACATATATCTGTCTTGCCAGCATGTTCTATTTATGTCACAAAGTTTGAATCCTTGGATCTAATGTTTCTGGTGCTTTTCTTTTTGTAGATGTGCAAAAGGTCCATCAGGGCTGGATCAGAGGATGCCTTGTATGCCAGGCATAGACTGCCTCTCAGTAACCTGTGGGAGACTGAGAACAGAGACAGGTCTTTAAGGCAATCTGTACTATAGGGCAAAACCCTGGATTCTCTAGGAGAGAAATTGTGTGAGTTTCCAACCACTGCATGTGCCTGGTCAGGTACATGCAGAATTGGGCATTGTACTCAATGATGGGTCTGATAAGGGTCGGACAAAGTGGTACTATAAATTTCTTGGACCTCAATGCCATATGCTTACTTAAAAGTTAGGTGCATATCTCTCAACTGTATAGATTTTTGCAGAATGTCCAGATTTTTGCCTCATATTTTTAGTCTGTTCCTCATAAAATTTGTGATTTTCTGAAAAATTATTGAGGACTGAAGAAGTATGACAGACATGAATTTCAGACTTCATATCCTTCAGAAAATACATGCCATTGCAGCAACCTGTTGCTGTGAGGTAACAGTGCAAACCACTGCATCACTGCCCCATCCAGTCACTGTTTTTTTAAAACAAATGTCTGATGTAGCCCTTGTAAGAAGGAACCAAAACGTAAATGCATTGTAATATTAAACTGTAGTCTTTTGAGTGCTAAGATTGTTTATGGTAAATTGCATTACTGCTATTGTTATTGTTGTAGTAAAGTTTATCTGCTTGCTAAAACTATGGCTAAGTCCAGACTTTTTGGAAATGATCATTGGCAGGAAGTGTGTATTAAGCAGTGATTTCTGACACGGTGTGCGAAGTTGAAAAGGAAAGTCTGGGATTATATTCCTTATATTGTTTCATATACTATTCCTTGTTGATTGCAGTGTTTATTTTTATTGCAGTTTTCATTTTAAGAAAAAAATAACATTCCATTGTTTTCAAGAGAAAATTCACTGGAGCAGCATCTCCTATAAGTACACTATTGAGTGGGCAAATACATTTCTTGGTTTATATTCCATAGATTGTTATAATCTTTTTTCTTGTCTGATTGCAGTGTTTCTTTTTATTGCAGAGTGTTAAAGGTCTTTTTTAAGAGAGAACTAAGCTGTGTATGAAGAGTTATAGGAATTAACAAATGGAATTACCTGTGATCTGGAGAAGGAGCTACAGACCAGTATTTTTATTTAAAGAGGAAAAATAGAATTCCAAGGTTTTCATGAGAAAACTCACTGATACAGCCTCTGCCATAGAACAGACTGCTTTGTGAGCAAAACATTGCTACCTTGCACCCTGTTCTTGTGTTCTTAAACAGTTATCCACTCCTTATGTTAGTATGGCCTCATAGCTTCTTTCTACTTCCTCTTTAAATGGTTATTGTTAATAAGCACAAAAAGAGCTTGCTCTCGAGGCAATCCCTTTAAACTACCTAACTTAATTGACACTTCCATTGCATTCCACTGACCCAGAATATTATGTACCTACAGTTAACTACAGGTGTAGTCAACTACCCTCTGACAAAGTCTGACTCATAATTGATCCTATACCCATTACTATTGTAATTAAACTGGTTATACATTGTGTGTCCACAACCATCACTGTTTTGCACTATTAGACCTACACTCTTTGTTGACTGTGTAAGCTGCTATTTGTGCAATTAATAGTACTGAACAAACACTACCTGTCACCATGCAGTCCCAGCTTGATTTAGCTTTATACTTAGCTAGCTTATCGGCATTTGATTTTCCGGGATATTTTTGCAAATGCCTTATATCTGTTGACAACCCACTTCTTCTAATGCTTACTGATTTCATCTGCAAAAGATGCACCTACTTATCTAAATTTGAGGCTAATCTCTCCATCCCACCCATTATCAGTAAACAGTACCACAACAGCACTAAATTACCACAGCACCAAAATATTGCTCTTACATATGCTGAGAAATCCTTGCCTAATCCTTTTAGACCTCTTAGATATCCTTCTAGCTTACCTAAGTCATGTAGCACAGATATTAACACCACACACTCATCAACACCACACTTCCTGTTACTGGGAGTCACTTGCATTGCAAGCATGCACCCTTAAGATCCCATAAACCTGCACTCAACCCAGAAATGCATTAGACATTGTTGACAATTATCAGTCTGGTAGTCTTCCCCATGGTTGAGAAAGGCATTGGGGTACAATCTAGTGATTGCAAAGTAATTCCCAGTGAAACAGTCAGTACACAGCATAAACCACTGGTTGTCACAATCAGCTGCAAGCAGTGGTCAGAGAAGACTCTAAGGTCAACAAAGACAAGGTCAAAGATCTGGATGTTGATTGGAGCGAAAACTCAAGAGTCCAAAGGAATACTCAGGGCTCTAGCACATTAGGAAGAAGATGAAAGATAATGGCAGTGCCTGAAAACAGCATGTAAGGGGACTATAGCACAAGTAGGCAGCTGAGCCAGATATGGAAATAAGGTACATAAAGAAAGTTGGAGATAGAATGCAGAAATCCAGAAAAATCATCAAAAGACAAGGAGTGCGGGAAAAGTGGGAGACAGAAAAGTCAGATCATGCTAGTAAGGAATACTGGCCGGCTAACAAAGAGACTAAGAGAGCAGTTGCAGGGGCAAACAATTCACCAGAGATACTCTATTAGCTACTGGATAGTGATTCGGAGATGGCACAAAGAAACTCTATCATACTGCAATGTAAAATCATAAATATAAATAAGATAGTTATCAGACACCCCACATAAGGGATGCCAGCAACAACCTGCTTAGCAGTGCACAGGACATCAAAGTCAGATGAAAGGAGGACTTCCAGCAGCTTCTGAGTGAAGAATACCACCAGAAGCTGTACTGCCCCAAATACAACCTACAATGAAAAACGGAGGAGAAGAAGAACAAGAAGAGACCATCGTGAAAGTAAAAACAACACTAAGGAAATTAACTTAGGGAAATCAGGAGACTCAGATGAGGTCATGGCAGATATGATCAAGATGTTTGATGAGACAGGAGAGAAATGGTTCCAGAGGGTACTCATAGCACAATAAAGAGAATGGTGCATCCCAGATGACTGGAGATTAACCATTCTAGTGCCAGTGTACAAGAACAAAGGGGATATTCATAACTGTGGGCAATATAGAGGTATCAAACTCCTGTCACACTCACTAAAATCACAGATACCTAGACAGCTAGCATCCAATACAAAAATGTACCAGTACAATAACCAAATGCATACTGTATTAATTCACAATCAGCAAGAATACATTGGATTAAACACTTTCATCCCTTAAATTCAACAAGAATTCATCAGAAGCAAACAACTCAGTTAATCCAGGGTTTAAATAGTCAACCTAATCACATGATAAACATACTTAAAACAACCACTGCTTTATCCAGATAATAACTTGAATTATAAAAGATATATAAAGAATTCTTCTGGTTTAAAATATATATCCCTATATTCAGTTCCTATTTATAAGTTTTCAAGTAGCTAAAAATATATACAAGTAGAACACATCATTAAAAAACATAAGAAAAGCACATGCCATATGAAAAAACACTATTATAGTATCATGGCTTTTAACTTTAAGACATATGTAATAGAGGAGTAATCATTTAGCCCTGGTAAAAATTTCAGCATTGGTTCTTAGTTAACACTTCACATCACATTTCTCTAATAACTAATTCCAAGCCACTCCAATAGGGTTCAGACATACTTTTTTAAAATGCGAAAAACAAAACCATGGTCAGAATATAAGTTAATGTGTCTAAAAAGTGGATTTTTTTGTTTTCTTATTTCTGAGATCACAAGCATGCTCATAAATTCTCTCCTTGAAGTAAAGTTTCAGTTTTTTCCAGTATAAAATGCAAAACATTTGTTTACATGTAAGAAAGTATACTACTCCTCTAGTATCACAGTTAAAATATCCAGAAATTCCAGAAATATGTTGCCATTAATCCAAGCATCTTCCCCTTTCTTAATGTGGTGGCATTGACTACACCTACCATGTATATAGCTACTCGTTCTTTCCTAACAACCATTAGCCTATCCTGGGCAACATTTGGTCAATGTATTTTGCATTTATCTCATTCTGTTCATGCAATATGTGCTCCTTCAGATTAAGTGGTACGTTGTTAGCTTCTACTAGATCACCATGTTCTATCAGAAGACAGAAATATTGTTGATGTTCCAAACATCTGAGACTACTCTATTCCCTTAAATAATCCAGCCAATATTTATCCACCAGACATTCAACGATTTCTAAAAATCTCTCATGGAACAGCGCTCTAACAACAGAATCGTACTTTCTTTCTACTATAAGGCCTCTCAAGCCCAACAGACTCTCAGAAGACAGAAATACTGTTGATGTTCCAACATCTGAGGCTACTCCATTCCCTTAAATAATCTTGCCAGTATTTATCCACCAGGCATTCAATGATCTCTAAAAATGTCTCATGGGACAGTGCTCTAACAACATAATCTTACCTTCTTTCCACCAAAGGGCCTCTCAAGCCCAACACACTCTCAGGAGTAAAATGCTCTTCCCAACCCTAATCATGGTAGGATGGATCTTGAAGCATCTGAAATGGCATGATGACTACCAAAATCCAAAATACAATGCTGACTATCACATTCTATTAGTAAGTCAAAAAAGTTAATTTCAGTTTCCATTAGCATTAGTATATAGCCTTTCTCATTCTATACCTAAATCACTCAGATGCATCCAGTCTCTATATAATTTAATATATTGTAGCATTTTCAAACCCAGTTGTCTAAAACTGAATCCCCAACAAGGATAATATGCAAGTTACCCAACAAAACTGTCTGTACAAAGGGTCACACACTGTGAATAATAAACACTTCCCCTTGTATATGATGATTTATCATTATCCCTCTCCCAGATCTTATGATTTAAATATTCAGTAACTTAAGGCTGATATTAATAAACAAAACAACACCACCAGAACACATCTCCAAATCGTAAAAAAAAAAAAAAAATCTTATACCCTCAAAATAGCTCATACTGCACACATATTACCTTAAGAAGTAAATGAAATCTAATAAATAACATCATGAGAGTGACATCTGCACCATTGATAAATGAGGACTGAATGAATGCTACTAATCATACGGATAATATTAACATAGTATAGAAATGCTGGCCATTCCATTTACTTTAACATATTCCCTGAAATTTTCTTAATTTCTTTTCACATTTCTGTACCCTCACACCAAGAGTGACATCCTTTTCTATTGTATGTATGTTGCATAAAGCTAATATACACTCTCCTTCCCCTTCTAACCTTAAAGCATCATTGAAATTCTCAGTAAAATGTGGATCTGGAGCAAGAAGAATTAACTATCCTGCCCTCACCTTCTGACTATAAGGCATCAAACATGTTGTCAAATGAAAGGAGACGACAACATTCTAGAGAGTTCCTGACTTTCAGGTAAATAGTCACTGAATCTGTGTCTAAATCTGGCATGTGTGCAGATTCTTAAGACACTGTAAAAGCTGTAGGCAGGGGGAGATTGACAGGAGAATCTAGTCATGTGAGAGGAATACATAGCTGTGAAAATTAGAAAGATGACAAAGAAACAATTGAGTCAAAGGAGAAGAAGCCTTCAGTATTTATTTATTTAATTATTTATTTGACATTTGTTAACCGGGATTGTCCGACTGAGCAAAAGCCCTTTTTCAGCAGAGGCCTGGGGAGAAAAGCTCCACTATACATGCAAAGAAGTAAAAATTAACAATATTAAAATAAAATAACAACATATTAAATAAAAATTAAAAGATAGATGGTAAAAAATAAGCAGTAAAAAAATTAACAAAATATATGACAGTACTAGTATGATAAGTAACAGCATAGAACAAAACATAAGTAGAAAGAATTAAAGTAAAATAACTAAAAATTAAGAAAAAGACAAAGTTGAAATGCAACATAAAACCGCTATGCAATAAGGAAGATAGTGAAAAGAGAAAGGAAGTGAGTTCACGTAGGATGAATACATTGACAGAGGCAGGAGGTATTGAGGAATCTCTTAAGAGAGTTCATGACAGTATAACATTTGGAATAAAAACATTGATACTTGTTTATCATGTGCCCTTTCTTGCCATGCTGAGCAAAACGCTTTAGTGGAGAGGTATTAATTAAATGGTATAACCGACCACAAAATTCAAGTTTTGGGCTGCCCCCCATATTTGAGAATATCCCAATAGTCACCTACATAGCAAACACTAAGCAAATGTATAATTTCATTAATTTTTGTAAAACTGCCCCTGCTTAACACCAACCAGTCCAGATACCCCTTGCATCTAACATTTTAGTAAACACTAATAACAGAAGCACGATGTGTGTGTAAATATGTTTCTACATCTTGTTTTCAAACAATACTTTGTAAACTACAACAGAAGTTTTTCTTAACTTGAAAATACATTCTGGAAAGAATATATTTTTATAAGGCAGAACATTTTAGTTGCATTAAGTAAATCAACAAACTTACATGCTAAGTTCTGACTGTCAAGTATAATAGTTGCTTGAGTCTCTGTCCCTAAATTAATAATAGAATGAGTATCAGCAATTTGAAAGGCAAACAGCTTTATTGTATTGTCCCACAAAACATACCATCCCAGTGTCATGTCTGGAGTCACACTGAAGCATTAGTTCTTTTTTGGTGGTCCTTCTGGAGCAGACATGTAAGCAACACTTCTTCAGTAGCTATATGGTTCTTGTCGCCATTTTCTTTCGTAGCCATATTACCCTCAGGAAAACTCCCTGAAGCAAATGAACATGAAACTTTTTGCTGTAATGGTATCACAGCCAGCTACAACTGCAGTGAAAGATTCCTCCTCATCAAGCAAGCATGCCAATTGTTCATAGGTTCATAGGTAAGTACTAGGCTATTGGTCCTAGGGCCTATATAAGACTAGCCAAAAATGTACCCTGGCTTTCACCACCCAAGAAAATTGTTTTCCTGTGCCCCTGTCAAGCAGAGCCACAGAGGTGATCCCCGGGGTGAATTTCCTATTTCCCATCCAATCATCAAGATTTTTCTTGAAGAGTGCTAATGAGGAGCTCTGTTTGACATAGATAGGTAGTCTGTTCCAGAGTATGGGAAGTCTCTGGGAGAGGAATCTATCCCTCCCGCATGTTCTGTTTATTGTGGTGACAAGGTTTAGGTCCCTAGAGCATGTAGCTCAGAATGATTGGGATTTCTTTAAGTGGAGCATGTCCAACAGCTCTGGGTTTGACATAGCTTTGTATGTTAGGCAGAGATCTCCTCTGAGTAGGAGATATGTGACAGAGTAAAGCTGGAGTTTTCTGAGACGGTCTGCATAGTGCATCTGTTTGAGGCCAGAAATCCTCTTTGTGAGGTATTTCTACGGCCTTTCCAGTTGTTGTAGATGTCTTGTGAGGTACATACCAAAAGGGGCATTATACTCTATAATGGGTCTAATGAAGGATGAGTAGAGGGGAACAATGACCTCTTTTTTTCTGGATGAGAAACCTTTTGTGATGAGGTGTGCCATGTAGAAGGATTTCCTGACCACTGTAGTGATGTGATTAGCAAAGGAGAGACTACTGTCCACCTGTGTCCCAAGGTGTCTTATCACACTTTCAGTGTTAAGTAGACCACCGCTTATGTGGTAGTTCATGGCTAAGAGTTTTTACCAAAGGGGATGACAATGCACTTTTTGGCATTGAGCTTGAGGCCATGGCTTTGACACCAGGCATCTGTCTCAGTGAGGCCCTTTTGTAGGATGTCCACATCGTTAGGAGTTTTGATTATGGTTCCTAGTTTACAGTCATCTGCAAATTTAGTTAGCCAAAGACCTTCTGTGTTAGCCTGTACTTCAGAGAAGTAGATACCAAACAGGAGAGGACCTAGGACTGAACCCTGTGGTACTCCACTTGTCACTAGTCTGAAGTCGGATTTGGAGTCTGCTACTTTCACAGTGTGGGTTCTGTCAGTAAGCCAGTTGGCAACCCATCTTGTGAAATAGGGATTTATACCTAGTTTAGTGAGTTTATCTATAATTCCAGAGTGGGGGATGGTGTTGAAAACCTTGGCGAGATCTAGATAGGGTGTGTGAACCACCTTACCCTCATCTATGGCTTTGGTGACTGCTTCAAAGAAGTCTATCAGGTTTAGAAGACATGATATGCCTTTTACAAACCTGAACTGTGTGGGGTCCAGAGTTTGGAGATTACCAATGTCTTTGTTTATGAGTTCCATGATGATACATTCCATGGCCTTGCAGACCAGGCTCGTCAGGCTAATGGGGCGGCAGTTCCCGGCGTCTGTCATGGCTCCCCCTTTGTGGAGTGGTATAACAGTCACAGTGCGTCATTCAATGGGCATAAAGCCTGAGGTGAGGCTATGATTGAACATGGTACTTAGGTGGAGTGCCAGTTCATTCTGTAGTTCATGTAGAATGCAGCCTGGGATGTTGTCAGGTCCCATGGATAATTTGTTCTTGGCTTTGGAGAGTGAGGTTTTTACCTGTGCAGCCGTGATTACAGGAACTTTGCATTCTCCCGGTACAGAGATGGGCCCTTTAGGGGGTGAGAGGGGGTAAAGTTAGCACTGAACCTATCTGCCAGGATGCTGGCAATATAAGTTGGTTCTGTATATTTAGTACCATTGTCCTGTAACTCAGAGCAGATCTGAGTGTTGTCATTGAGATTCTTGATATAGCTATAGAATGCTTTGTGGTTGTCTTTAGAATCAGTGGCAATTTTGTTTTCATAACTAGCTTTGGAGGATTTTATGAGGGATCTCAGCATCTTACTGAGGCTGACCAGGGAGTTCCTCCAATCATGGGATTTTACTCTTTTTTTGCAACAGTTTCTTTCTTCTGTTGTAGAGTTGGTTTATGGCAGTTCATCAGATAATTCAACAGTAGCAGCAGTTGTAATCAAAACAACACAATCTAAAGCAGCCGAAATTTCTCAGACACTGCAGCCTCCACCATGTTCAGTACATCCCTTTTGAACTCCTCAGGAAGGTGCTCTTCAGCATCACTTACTGACAGAGTAAGGAAAGTCCCCCTGTGCCCTGGCCAAATTACCCCTACTCAGTGTGATTATCACCTCGAGTGGGTCCCCCTGAAAAATATGATGCCAGCCCAGTAGGTCAGTAAAATGGTTTACTATCAATATGTCGAACGTCAAAATAATTTCCAACAGACATATCGAAAGTATACTTCGAAAGTCAAAAAACAGAACAAGTTAGAATGTCAAATCCGTTGATCTAATTCAGCAGATTCGACATTGTTGTCGAAAACATCACGTTAACGTAACCTCCTATACCTAACATCACGGTTTTGCAGGGGGGCAAACCTCCCTGCATCCACCTGTGCCCCCTACACCCCTTGCTAACTATATATTCCAACTCCGAGATCACGCTACAGTGAGGAAAGGGAAGAATTTCCAAAACCGCACTGTACCGCGATCTCTCTACAGTTCTTCGAGTTTATATTAGCAAATGCACAGTGCATTCGCTAATATAAACTTTCATACATTGAGATGTTCAGCCAGGTGAAAATTTGAACATCTCAATCCCGAAATTTTAATAGTAAACCCAGTAAAACATAAATAAATATTAGAGGCATAAAGCATACTATGGCCATTCCAGTAGTTATTCATTTTAATTTGTTTCACAATAAGGATTATGAATCATTAAGATTTTTTTATTATAATATTATTAATCCTGAATTATATCTTTATGATGTTCATCGTGCATACAGCTGCAGTCATAACAGATGGGTTATCCTGCCGTCAGGCGGGTCCTTGGTCGGCCGAATTCCAAAGTCTAGGTCCGGCGTCGGTTGTCGTCGCTTCTTCCCTGACGTCAGTGCGGCAGGGGTATAAAAGAGGCAGCCAACGCCATTTTCTTCAGTCTTTCTTGCTGCGCGGTGCCCGAAGCAGAAGCAGTTCGCAAGTGCCGGTTGGCCAGCTCCTGAGATTTATGAAAGTATTTCAGCCGAAGTCTTCTTGAAAGCTAAGTACCCCCTTGGGGAAACTTTTCTTGCCTCAGACCGATGTCAGACAAAGTTAATAATTGCATTTCTTGTGGGAAGCAAATACCGCATAAGGATTTCCACTCTTTCTGTATACCTTGCTTAGGCCCAGACCACGACGTCTCGGCCTGCCGTTTCTGTGCTAGATTCAATAAACGCACTATTAAGCGTCGGGCGGAGTTCGCCCTTCACTTTTTCGGCAAAAAATTTAATTATATTATGTCATCGGATACTCCGACTCCAGTTTTCAGCAAAAAATGCAAAGATAAGGACCGACATACGAGGTCCGCGCCACCTACTGAAACCACGCAAAGGCTGACTACCGGTTCTTCGGTACTCAGCGAGGTGCCTACGCAGCCCCTGACTACCGATGACAATGCATTACCGGTGTCTTCAGTACCCGAGGTCGCAGGCTCCTCGGCCCTCATTCCTACTACAGATCCCGACGCCACTCCTGGTGGGGAAACTCAGAATTTAGACAGGCCTGCCATTTCTCAAGGGGTCTTCAGGCCTTCCTCCTTCTCTATTAAAGCCTTCACTAAATCTAAAGCAGCCATGAAAACCAAAAAACAGGTTCCTCAGACCCCCTCTTAAGGCACCATGCCTAAAAAACAGATGCTTAAAATGGCTGAGGATTTGATTACTCTTATCAGGGGTTCTCAACCCCCCTCTGACAAAAGGCCCAGATTAGAGGAAGACTACCCTTCCTCAGATCAAGCTTCTATTACCTCAGAACTATCTGAGGACCAGGATTATGCTTATTCTCCATTCGAAGACTCTGATGCAGAGGAGTCTATTCCCTCGATCTCCCCTCCGAGGACTTCTCTTTTGGGGAAACCCTGCATACATTGAGGGAACACTTTCATTGGGAAGTCCAAGATTACTCAGATTCCAAGAAAAGGCTCAGGGAATTTCTTCTGCTCCCCCAGCATAGGCCTCTGGCTATCCCTCCTGTTTTAGATATATTGGATGATGTGTACACAGAAGCCAGCCTTAATCCAGATTCTTTGCCTCCAGCTCCTGTTAAACCAGACAGGTATTACCGGGTTCCTGATTCCCACCAGTTCCTATATAAAAGCCATACTGCTGACCCAGAAACAATTTCACAGGGTCCCAAGGGAATTAAGGCCTCTACTGCTAAAAACCCATTACCTTCAGAGAGAGATTCCAGAGCTTTAGAAAGGTGGGGGGAAAAAAAGGTGTACACCTCGGCCACTTTAACCATGAGGGCATTAAACTGTCAGTTCCATATGTTAAAGTATCAGCAGTTTTTGATATCTCAGCTGAAAAGCAAGATGACACAACCAGAACAACCAGATTTAAAAGAGTTGCAGGATTTGTTGCATGGTGCAGAGCAAGTGGGTAAACATACCTTGCAGTGTGGTTTTGATGCTTTAGAGGCCTCATGTAGAGCTGCTGTTACGGGGTCTGTTATACGTAGGCATGCTTGGCTCAAAGAGCAAACCTTACTAGATCATGTCAAAGCTAAATTATTAGATGCACCCCTTCAAAAAGATGTATTGTTTGGTGTTAAAGCTTAGGAGGTGCTAAAGAAAATGGAGGAAAAAACGAAATCAATGCAAACAGTGAAAGATTTCCTGCAGGTACAGCCTCCACGTTTCAGCAGAAACTGGCCTTCAAAAAATTGGTCCTTTCCAGCCACGGACAGACCTCAAAGGGGCAGATACAGGCGCCCAAGGGGTAGAGGGCAACTTCAAGGATCTTTCAGAGCCAGAGAGTGGCAAGCACCAACCCCAAGAGGTGGAGAAGATAGATCACAGTCTTTTAGAAAACAGACACAATGACTTCTCCCTACACTTGCCAAGCAAAGCTTTAATGGCAGCACCTTTGGGCGGAAAACTGACATTATTCTCAAAAAATTGGCATATTGTTACAAAAGACAAATGGATTCTGGACATTATAGACAGAGGCTACAGGTTCCACTTTCACACCCTTCCAAAAATGAGAGGCATGCCAAACCTGCCACAAAATCAAAGGGCAGAGGCACAAAAACAAGTTTCAGCTCTCATGAACATGAAAGCAACTCAAGAGGTACCTGCAAAAGAACAAGGTCAAGGGTTTTATTCCAGACTATTCCTGGTACCAAGGAAAGACAAAGATTGGAGACCTATCTTAGACCTATCCATCCTAAACACATATCTACAGGTGCCAAAATTCAAGATGCTCACATTACAGCAGCGTCTTCCCATGCTGGGCAAGGAGTCTTGGCTGGTAACATTGGACCTCAAGGAGGCATACCTGCATGTCCCTATCAGACAAGATTGCAGAAGATACCTCTGATTTCTTGCAGGTTCAACCCATTACCAATTCTCTGCATTGCCCTTTGGCTTATCTACTGCACCCAGAGTGTTTACAAAATGCCTGGCATCAGTAATCGCCTTCTGCAGACTACAAGGGATACAAATCTACCCATATCTGGACGACTGCCTGATCCAAGCGGACAGCAAGGACATACTACTGCAGCACCTGGCGTTTGTAATAAAACTGTTGAACTTCCTGGGATACACAGTCAACAAAAAGAAATCAAAACTAATACCCTCTCAACAAATAATTTTCCTGGGTGCCAGCTTGGATACAACCACCCAGATGGCCTACCTCACGCCAGACAAGCAAGGGCAACTGTCTCAATACTTCAGAAAAATGGCAACTTACACCAGGCTAACTGCAAGGAAAGTCCTGCAGGCTCTGGGATTCATGGCATCTTGCATCCTATTAATCCCATGTGCAAAGCTGCATATGAGGAAACTTCAATGGTACCTGAAAAACTTATGGTCTCAACACAGCCACAGCTTGGAAGCAATTATACCACTCATTCCATGCCTTCAAAAGGAATTTTTGTGGTGGACTTAAGCTTGCCAAAGAAACACAGGTCTTCCTTTCTGTGTATCTCAAGCAACTCAAACCATCACAACAGACGCCTCAGACTACGCCTGGGGAGCACACATGACAGATCAGTGCATTCAGGGAAAATGGACCCGAAAAGAGAAGCACCTTCACATCAACCAAAAGGAAATGCTAGCCGTGCAAAAGGCTATTATGACCTTCAAAGACCTACTGCATCCAGGCCAGCTATTGATAAGGACAGACAACACCACAGTGATGTGGTATATAAACAAACAGGGGGGAACTCATTCATACCCCCTGTGCAGGCAAGCCATGACTCTATGGAATACAGCACTGGAACTGCAAATTCAACTACAGGCACAATTCCTGCCAGGGAAGGAAAACACACTGGCAGACAACCTAAGCAGAAATATGACAGATCCACACGAATGGAAGTTGCATCCTCAAGTTTTCACAAAGATAACTCAGGCATGGGGACAGCCAGACATAGATCTCTTCGCTACCCACAGAAATTGCCAGTTGAAAAATTTTGTTCAAGGACCTATCATCCACAGGCCTGGAAAGTGGACGCACTTTCCTTCAATTGGGCAACATTGACAGTCTATGCCTTCCCGCCTCTTCCTCTGCTGCCCAAAGTTCTATTAAAAGCCAGAGCAGAGAGGCCGGAAATGATTCTCATTGCTCCAGACTGGCCAAGACAACACTGGTATCCACTCCTGAAGAGCCTGACACATTCCCCACCATGGATCCTACCTCTAGTCCCTCTTCTGTTGTCCCAGCGCAACTACAAAACCCTTCACAGCAATCTCAAAACTCTAAATCTAGCTGCATGGAGAATTCCTTTATTTCCCAACAGTTTCTCCTCTCCAAGGAGGTGCAGGATGTCATCTTGGAGGCCAGAAGACCCTCTACTAGAAAGGCCTACTCTGCCAAATGGAAACGATTTTGTGCCTGGAATCAAGAAAAGGGACAGAATCCTTGGGTAATGAATATACCTCAAATTTTACAGTACCTAGCTGAGATGTTAAACAATGGACTTTCCTTCTCCTCCATCAAGATCCACGCTTCAGCCATTTCTGCACAATACAACACAGATCCTCCTTTATTCTCTCACCCTCTCTTAAGGCAGTTCCTCAGAGGGGCAAAGAATATAAAACCCCCACGGAAACCACCAGTCCCTGCTTGGGACCTCAACTTCGTCGAGCCAGCTTCTTCAACAGAGTTACAGTACTTGTCATGGAAAACAGCCTTTCTTCTGGCTATCACCTCAGCACGCAGGGTTTTGGAGCTACAGGCCCTCATGGCTGTGCAACCAATCATCATTTTCCATCAGGACAGAGTTTCCTTACGAACCAACCCTACCTTTATGCCAAAGGTAGTATCCAGTGTAGCTTTGAAACAGACTATCCACTTACCTACCTTCTATTCTAATCCACAAAACAAAGGGGAAAGACTACTACATTCCTTGGACATTCACAGACAACTTTGTTACTATTTGGACAGAACAAAGCCATTCAGAAAATCTGAGCAACTCTTTGTGTCCTATGCTGCAGGTGCTCAGGGAAAGGCTATTTCCAAACAGACAATTTAAAAATGGATAGCCCACTGCATACACTTTTGTTACTCATTTCATGGAAAAACTGTGCCTGCATGCATCAGATCCCACTCCACCAGAGCCACAGCTACCTCTGCAGCCTTCCTCAGGGGGGTCCCTACCTATGACATTTTGGAAGCAGCCACCTGGAGTTCAGTGCACACTTTCTCCAAGCACTATCACCTCCCATTATACTCAAAATCTAGAGCAGGCTTTGCCACAGCAGTCCTGCAGTTCATCCTAGCCCCTCCTAGTTCCACTTAGTGCCTACCACCCTTACTTAGCTTTGGGATTCTACCCATCTGTTATGACTGCAGCTGTATGCACGATGAACATAGTACAGTTTTGTACCTACCATAAATGTAGATGTTCGAGTGCTCATACAGCTGCAGTCCAGGTATTCCCTCCCTCCATCCCCTCTTAGGACAGGCCTTATGACAAACACTTTTCATATAACCTTTTTGGGGTATTCTTTTATGGTGTATTTGCTTGCAACTACTGTTTTTGATTTATCAACATTGCATCTTTGCATAACATTATGTTTGCCTTCCTTCTGGGGGCACCTGACCTCTGGGGCAAGAAAAACTGAAGAAAATGGCGTCAGCTGCCTCTTTTATACCCCTGCCGCACTGACATCAGGGAAGAAGCAACGACAACCAAAGCCGGACCTAGACTTTGGAATTCGGCCGACCAAGGACCCGCCTGACGGCAGGATAACCCATCTGTTATGACTGCAGCTGTATGAGCACTCGAACATCTACATTTATGGTAGGTACAAAACTGTACTTTTCTGATGTCCCTTTGAAGAAAGGAAGCATGGTTTATATTTTTGTATGAGACTTTACAATCTAAAGATCTGAATAATAATTATTGTATGAAATATTTGATTTAATTTGTTTTGGTCAGTAATTATCTATGCATTAATAGTTTATGCAAATGCCTTTTTCTGTATTGCCTACTTCTTTGCATTGTGTACCATAATATAAAGATTGGGTTCTTCTTTACTCACGTACACTGAAGGCATAAAATAACATGGGACTATAAGTGATTTTATCTTGTTAGTTTTATTCTTCTCTGGTTATCATTATCCTGGGGATTCAATAAACTCTGTGTAGCCTTAGTGCAAAGCCTAAACAGAGTTTATGTGTTTGTGTGATGAGCAGCAATGCTAATTGCATATAAATGCCACACACTGCATTTAAACGTAAAGAAGTGCAGTTTCATGGCCAGCAACAATGTTGCCAGACAGGAAACCATGTATAGCAACACAGACGGCAGTAGACATGTAAACCTGTTTAGCTATGGATAATCTAGGTCTGCATGTTTGCTGGAAATGCCACAATGATTATGAGGGTTATTAATAAAGCAATGTGTATATTTCCAACACATTACATGAAAGTTTATATAGTCCAGAGTATTGTGGAAACTTGTTTCAGGCATACTGAACAAGGGACTATGGTGGAGGCAAGCACCTTTGCCAGTATCCAATAGCCTAGAGGACACACGTGCAGACTATCTCTGGCAAAACAGTGCAGCTTGTCGACCATCTCATCCCAGGCTGAGAGATACTGGATTCCCCTGAAAAATGATCAGTAAGGGTACATAGACTGCATTATAAATAAACAGTCAGGGTAAGTGTGTGTAATGAATAGGGACATACACATTAATTGTAGGAACGAACACAGAGAAAGAGTACAGGTGAAACATGGTAATGTACAGCAGATGAAGGCATGTCAATGAAGATAGTTGTAGTATGAACATTAATCACAAATCAACATGATACAGTAGGGACTGCACAGTGAAAGTATATTTAGACTGTACTATCACACAGGATGATGCCACAATATAAACAAAAAATGATCGACTTCAACAATTGGCTTAGTTTCTGGTGTCAATCCATGGGAATTCAGTACAGTAAAGTCTCACTTAACTGGCACCAGTGAAGACTGGTAGATGCCGGTAAAGTGTATGGCCCAGTTGCTTGAGATATGCTTTGCAATTTTTGATTGTATACCGTTATACGAGCCAATCAAAAATGACAAAGCGGAGCCTCTTCTATTCAATGAGGAGTGCTGGTTGCTTGAGTCCTGGATAATGGGGATTTTACTGTATTTCTCAGCCTGAGATGAGATAGTCAAATGTCAGAAAAATATGTATTAATGTGTGTGCTTAATGCTAATTAGAAACTAAATGAATTAACATGTTTTTCATTCTATTTCATATGCACTATTTTATATACAGCTTAGTTTTATATGAGACTAAAAGATGCTTTTGAAACTGCAGTGTGCTTTCTGAAACTTGCAAGATGCCCTCTGACCTAGTAACTGCTAGCACAGCAAAATTCATGTTTATGCCTTTTGGAAATGTACTTGAGAAGCAGGTGATTATCTGCTAGGTCAGGAAGCAATGAATGAACAATGCCATATTCTATAATGTAATGATTTTGAACAATTAGCTCTGTTCGAAGTATGAGAACACGCACAGCTGCAGAAGGAAGAGATAAAACAGACAAAGGACTGTTGGAGAAATCAACTGCAATCTATACTTGCTTTGTGCTCAAATTAGCCATAGTACCTTGAATGGTAACATTGCATATATCTAACCGGTGGTAGCCAAGGCCCCGTTGTTTTTCTTAGGAAGTTTCTCACAAAAATTGATAGTACAAGCAGAATTTTACAAAAACAATCACTACGAAATGATGATGTTAAAACTTGTGATTTACTACGTCAGCTTGGTAGGCAATGTCTTATTAGAAAATGTATAAAAATGCTTGCATTTCCTGACTCTGGACAGACAAACTCTGTATTAGCACGTTTTTGTCTCCTTGTTGCAAGATTAAAGTGCCTTAACCTGAACCTACCATGTATTGATCATTTTTAAAGTATATTTTTCCTTTGACAGATTGGTCCTTCGGACCGGAAATTATATATCTCACTCTAGCTCAGGTCAGAATGGGCCCGGTGGCATGAAGCCGTACAGGGAAGAAGCCACATTGGTTCTTCTGCTTTGAAAGACCTCCGACTGAATTGTCGTTCAAAAGAGGCCAGCCACTGTTTCTGATCTGTGATTGGAGGACGAGTCAATGTTCCGGTGGGATCAAGACACGGAGGCTCAGGTAAGGAGGAATTTACCTTTTTCTGTTTTAGATCAGGGACTTGTTACAGTATTTTTGTTTTTGTCAGGGAGATTTGCAAGTGCAGATCAGGGACAAAAAAGATTGCTGTCTTGTCATAGATCAGGGAAACAGAACAGGTAGGCAGTTATTCTAGATAAACTGTGAAAAAGTGTAAGTCGTGGTACCATGTGCTAAAAAGGGTTACGTAACAATTTCTAACTTAGCTAAGGCAACATGGGAAATCAGTGCACAAAAAGTTCCCGAGACCCGCCGTTAACCGAAGACGCGAAATATATGCAATTACAGCGTGCCAATAATGTTAGGTATTATACAAAATGGGTTAATAAATACAAATTTGATGGTAATTTAGATAAACCTTCACTTATTAAACTTGTTAGACAACTTAAAACAGACGCGAAAGGTCAGCTAAAAAAGCAACGACAATTAGGAGTCCCTCAGGCACACAGGTTGCTTGAGGAAGCAAACCGCAGGGAACAAAAGATTAAAAATTCAAAAGCAATGTTTTTAGATAAAGAAGACAATAACTTGGTAATAGCAACAGCCCCTCCGCCCCCTCCGCTTCCCTTACCAGAATATGAAGCGAGTGGACAAGCTGATCCACCTCCGCTATACCCAGCTGTTCCTGCAAAACCAAAGCCGTTTGTCAGAGATCATATCGAGACCAGGTCTTGAACACGCAACTTAAGAGGGGATATTGAATTGTATGAAATAAATAAAAATTCACAAGCTATGAGTGAAGAAGAGATATGTCCACTCATAGAAGTACCAAATCCACAGGCAGGACAGGACCCAACTCTTCTAGTATATAGACCATGGACACCGGAAGACATCCGGAAAGCCACAGAGGGAATTCCCCATCCAAAAGTTAATTTTAGAAAATTCTTAGAAGACTTACAGGGCATGAGGTTAAGTTACCATTTGAATGGAGAGGAAGTAGAGAAAGTAGTCAGACAAATCGTAGGTCCAGATTGGCACATGATCAGTGGCAACTGGAATCCCCGTGACGCAGAGTTTAGACCACTCCCACATAGTAACGCAGAACTGGACAACAGAGTGAAAGGTCTGACAGACAGAATATCTGAGAAATGGAAGCCTAGGGCTGATTGGACTTGCATTAATCAATGCATACAACAAGAAGGTGAAACTGTTGATAGATATTATGCCAGATTATTAGAATGGTTTAATAACCATTGTGGAATGCAGGTACCTAAAGACCAAACACATGAGTCCCCATATGAGCAGCAGCTAAAGAATGCATTTTTGAAAGGCAATATTGCACCCATTTGCAGCTTTATTACAAAGCACATGGTAGATCATCGTACAAGTAGATTACAGTAATTACTTGAATATGCAAGACATGCCGAAAGGCATTTTAATAGCAAAAAGTAAAAGAAAACTCAAGTATTTGCAGTAGAAGACGGATCAGAAGTCTTTGTAGTACAAGCTGGGAAGAAGGGTAAGAAAAATTCCCAGGGAAACAAACAATCTGATAAACGATCAGAGGACTTTGAAGAGAGAAAAAAAAGGGGTGAATGTTTTAAATGCGGGAAAAAGGGACATTTAGCAAGGGATTGCAGGCAAAATAAAAAGGTAACCACAGAAGACAAGGAGGGTGAGGACTGACTATATGATAGTCAAGAATCACTGGAAAGGAATAAACAAGAAAAGACAAGTGCAAATGTGATAGAAGGGGTAGATGACATGATGGAAGAGATAGAGGATGTGCATGAAATCACAGATAATGAAGAAAATGAAATTTTGGACTTAGCATTATTGAGCCTAGAGCTCTACTTAGCAGACACAAAACCGGAAGTTACACTTCTGGTAGAGGGGAGGGAAGTTAAGTTCCTGTGTGACTCAGGGGCTTCACGGACCCTGATACATCCTTCCAAACTACCAGAAAATTCAGAATCACTTGACTACATATTAGTGAAAGCAGCTAATGGACAGTTGTATCGGGAGCCACTCTCCCACAACATAGCGATAACTGACCCAGTTTCAGGGATGACCCACAAAAGCAAATTGTTGTTTCTGCAAAATGCCCAGTGAATCTCTTGGGCAGAAACCTAATGCAGATATTTGGCATAGCTGTAGTTCCAACTATGCAGGGTATGGAAGCACAGCGACAGATGGATACTTTTGTAGTGCGACCGGAGGGTGAAACATTTTATTGGTACAGCCAGGACTTAGATACGACTGGTCCAGGGGCAGTAACCGAAGAACTGATGAACGTAGCCATCAGTAAATCTTCCTCCCTTAACACTGATAAACAGCATTTGTTGCATTGCACTCTATATTACTGTAGCAAACCAGGACCTGATAAAGAATATGAGCAAAAACTGTTTAGAAACCATGCTAACAGATTAATATTACGGAATTTGTACTGGGACACAGAAGGAAACAGTGTAGTGAGCTGTTCATTGCCCCAGGAATTCTTTGCACTTTACAAGTCTAATCGATTACCACATGTGAGTTTGACTAAAGATAAAAATGTGAAGTGGGCAGACCTAGGAGAAAAAGTCACAAAGTGGGAAAAGCAGTCAGAGTTAGAACTTTCCGAACAGGGAGTACAAAAGCAGAAACTAAATTGGATAACGCAGACACATCCAGCTGTACACTCACAGGCAAGTGAGGACAGCTGAGTAGCACTCTTACTAGAGGAAGAGGAAAAAGCCTTACGAGACATACCAGAGACTCTCTGGTCAACAGGGAAATCAGATGTGGGACTTATTCGTACAGCAGGACCAGTTACTATCACGCCAAAATCAGCATTTAGACCTCAAAAGAGACAGTATCCCTTGAGAAAGGATGCAGAAATAGGAATCAAACCTATAATAGCAGCCTTACTTAAGGAAGGAGTCTTGATAGAATCTCCCGATTCACCATGTAATACACCCTTATTTCCTGTTAGGAAAGCAAATGGAGAATGGCGTATGGTCCAAGATTTACAAGCTGTAAATGACGCAGTTATACCCAGGGCACCTATGGTGCCAGATCCACACACTTTATTAAATGATTTAAAACCTCAACAAAAGTATTTTTCTGTGGTAGATATTAGCAATGCATTTTTCTCAATACCGATACACCCTGACAGCCAAAATTGGTTTGCATTTACATTTCAGGGGAAAAGGTATACATATACGCGACTACCACAGGGATATTGTGAAAGTCCAACAATATTCGCATAGGAAATGGCAAGTAACCTGGCGGGATTTATCCCACCGAAAGGCAGTCAGATTTTACTTTATGTAGATGACATTCTGCTGGCAGCCCCCACCCAGCAAGAATGCAGAGATGATACCATAGCATTACTACAATTTTTAGCTACTCAGGGACATAAGGTAAACAAGAACAAACTGCAACTTTGGAAAAAACAGGTAAAATACCTGGGATATGTAATATCCAAAGAAGGCAGAATATTAGATGAAGACAGAAAAATAGCAATATTACAAGCACCTAAACCAACTACCAAGAAGGAAATGATGTCCTTCCTGGGTACTACTAACTTTTGTCGGAGTTGGATTCCAAACTATGCCTTGGAATCTGCTCCACTGACCAACTTGATATTCAAAAAGCCTATGGCAGCACAAGATTTATTACAGTGGACACCAGAAGCAGAATCAGCTTTCTGCAAATTGAAACAACTGATAGCTTCTTCATTAGTTTTAGGATTACCAAACTATCATAAACAATTTTTCCAAACTGTAGATTGTAAGCAAGGTTATATGACATTAGTGTTAACACAACAGCATGGGGACAAACAACGCCCCATAGCTTACTATTCATCACAGCTAGACCCAGTGGCGCGATCCCTGCCCCACCGTGCACAATCAGTAGTCGCAGCTGCAATGGCAGTGCAGGCTTCAGCCTCAGTAGTATTGTTCCACCCTCTCACATTGAGAGTGCCTCATGCAGTCGCAATTATTTTACTGCAAGAAAAAGTAGCATATCTTTCTCCTGCTAAACATCTTTCCTGTATGACTATACTGTCGAGCCAACCTCATATGACAATTGAACGATGCACAACTTCGAATCCGTCAACCTTGCTCCCAACCCCTGCAGATGGCAAACCACACTGCTGTCTGCAGGAGATTGAGCAAACGACACTACCTAGAAAAGATCTTACAGATGTTCCCCCTGGATGATGCCGAGGTGACATACTATGTGGACGGCTCGTGTAGGAGGGGTCCTACAGGACAGAATCTAGTGGGGTATGCAGTAGTTTCTGATACTGAGATTTTAGAAGCAAAGTCTTTACCACACAACTTATCTGCACAAGCAGCAGAACTGATTGCTTTAACAAGGGCATGTACCTTGGCAAAAGGTAAACAAGTGTATGTTTTACTGATAGCCAGTATGCTTTTTCTACTGTACATGTTTTTGCACAGCAGTGGAAAAATAGAGGAATGATAACATCTACTGGTAAACCAATTAACCATGCACAATTTATTTTAGATTTGTTAGACTCTATTCAGTTACCTCAGAAAGTAGCTATTTGCAAATGCGTAGCTCATACCAAGCAACAGGATAGAATTTCAAAAGGAAATGCGAGGGCTGATACAGCTGCAAAACAAGCAGCTTCAGCTTCAGAAGTATTTCTTTTGAATGAGGAATTACAACCATCTGAGATTTTAGACTTAGAAATGTTAAAAATAATGCAGACACTTACTACAAATGTAGAAAAACAAAAGTGGATAAAACGAGGAGCAATCCTTGAGAAGGGACTGCACATCTCCAAAGAGAGGAAACCGATTTTGCCATCTAACTTGTTTAGATATGCAGCTTTGTTGAGCCATGGGCAGTGCCATGTCTCAACAGGGGGGATGGTACAGTTAGTGAATCGAGTGTTTACGACGTATGGATTTACAAACTACACAAAAAATTTTTGTGCAGCATGCCATGTTTGTAACAAGCATCATGCACAAGGGGCATTAAAACCTAAGCAAGGGAGTTTCCCTACACCACCGTATCCATTCCATACTATCTGTATGGATTTTATAGAGCTGAACAAATGCGAAAATAAGAAGTACTGCCTTGTCATTATAGATATGTTTTCCAAATGGGTGGAAGCTTGCTTTTCCAACTAAAAATCCAGATGCAGCTACTGTTGCAAAAGTCCTCGTTAAATAAATTATTCCTAGATTTGGCATACTGGAAAAGATTTATAGTGACAATGGCACACACTTTGTAAATCAAACTATACAACAACTAAACCGTTATTTCGGGATTTCTCTGAAAAATCATTGCGCATACCACCCCCAATCTGCAGGATTAGTAGAGAGGCACAATGGGGTTTTGAAAAACAAACTTAGGAAATTGATTAGTGAGACACAAAAGAACTGGGTGCACTGTCTACCTCTGGCACTGTTGAGCATGAGAACTGTTCCAAATGTAAAAGGGTTAACTCCTTTTGAAATTCTGTTTGGGAGGGCATATTATACACCTCAGTGGAAACCTCTCATGCCTGCAGAGCAGGAGGCTGACAGTTCACTTGCAGAGTACATGAGGCGATTTTTGAATAACAAACTTTTGCAGTTAAATTCTGTTTCAGATAAAGAACAAACCAGACCATCGGAAGCAGCAATAGCCCCAGGCACGTGGGTCTGGGTGAAGGTTGTGAAGAAAAAGAACTGGAGTTCTCCGAAGTGGGAAGGACCATACCAGGTACTACTGTCGACACCCACTGCAGTCAGGATCGCAGAGCGAGCGTCCTGGATTCATCTGACACACTGTAAACTGGTTAAGAACTTTGAACTGGACAAAAACCTTGTTACTGTTGTACAACGAGAACAAAATGTCCAGGTATAGAGTAAACAGAGATGCAGAACAACCTCAGAAAATTTGCATGATTATTCTGATAGCTATACTGACAACATTGATCTTTTTGCTGTGGCCTTTCCTTTTCCCAGCCACAAGAGTTGAACTGAACAAACGTGATGCATTACTCATAGACTGGCATCCAAACTTTAACACTTACCAAGCAATTAAATATGTGTATGCTGAGACTTTTAATGTTTTGAACTGCTGGATTTGCACAGCTATACCAACAGCATACGGTGGATTATTAATGACTGCTGCCCCCTAGGGGTCAATGAGACCTGGGAAAACTTGATTTTTGATACTACACCTGCGAAATCACAAGACAAAATAGCATTGTACCTACCTGTTACACAAAAAGGGATTGTATGTTTTTACAAGAATGACACTATTCAGGTGGGTTGGAGCAATTGCAATGTGACTGTCTCTTATAAATGTTATATTAAAGCCAGTAAGATTAAAACTATTTGTGATACAAACTATGATGCATATTTTGCGAAGATGCATAGAAATGTTGAAGAGATACAACATAATCCTGTTCTTTTAAAGCAGCTTTCTATTATTGATAAGAACATGTTTCATGCAGGGCAAGCTTATATCAATACTAAAGTAGAGAATTGTTATTTTGTTTGTGGGAAAAAAGCATATAAATGGCTACCTGAGAATTGGTCTGGCAGCTGTTTTTTGGGTTACCTGGTTCCGGCCATACGACACACTGCAGCTTTGCCTCAGGGAAAAATTCGAAACATCAGAGAGGTCAGCAGTAAACCTAGAAGTCCAGTTAAGAGACCCGAGAATCCAGTGGGACGAATCGAAGCAGGGTGGAGAAACCATAACTCCGTAAAGAACAAAGATAAACTGACACACATGGACTTGAGTGACACCATTATATCATGGGCAGGCATAGCCCCTGCATATGGCGCAGTGAAATCAATTTGGGAGCTGAGAAAACTGTCTAAACTTCTCGAAGTTATGAGCAATGCAACTTTTTCTGCTCTCGAATTAGTGACTGATGAACTGAATGCTATGAGAACTGTGGTGCTTCAGAACCGCATGGCTCTCGACTTCATCCTAGTGGTGAGAGGTGGTACGTGCGCTTTAATCAAAGAAGAATGCTGTTCGTATATTCCTGACAACCAGCACGAAATAAACGACCATCTTGAGGTGATCCAGGAAGTGTCGACCATGACCAAACCAGGCCCAAACCCTCTGACGGACTTTTTCCAGAATCTCTTTGGGGGATGGGGTTCCATCCTAATGAACATCCTGATTGCCATTTGTGTAGGATTACTCCTATTAGGAGCATGCATTTGTTGTGGTATTCCCTGCATGAAAAAGATTTTATAGACATGTCAGTTTCTGAGACTTTGTATCAAAGTAATGAAATTAAAGAGTTGTTGAAAAGTGAAACACTTTCATAAGTTTAAACTGAATGACTCTCTTAACTGCAAATCCTGAATGAAAGAGGTTAGGAGAAGAAGCAAACTGTTTATTCTTTTGAAAATAGAATTAAAAAGTATTAACAGGGGGGAAATGTCAGAAAAATATGTATTAATGTGTGTTCTTAATGCTAATTAGAAACTAAATGAGTTAACACATTTTTCATTCTATTTCATATGCACTATTTTATATACAGCTTAGTTTTATATGAGACTAAAAGATGCTTTTGAAATTGCAGTGTGCTTTCTGAAACTTGCAAGATGCCCTCTGACCTAGTAACTGCTAGCACAGCAAAATTCATGTTTATGCCTTTTGGAAATGTACTTGAGAAGCAGGTGATTATCTGCTAGGTCAGGAAGCAATGAATGAACAATGCCATATTCTATAATGTAATGATTTTGAACAATTAGCTCTGTTCAAAGTATGAGAACACGCACAGCTGCAGAAGGAAGAGATAAAACAGACAAAGGACTGTTGGAGAAATGAACTGCAATCTATACTTGCTTTGTGCTCAAATTAGCCATAGTACCTTGAATGGTAACATTGCATATATCTAACCGGTGGTAGCCAAGGCCACGTTGTTTTTCTTAGGAAGTTTCTCACAAAAATTGATAGTACAAGCAGAATTTTACAAAACAATCACTACGAAATGATGATGTTAAAACTTGTGATTTACTACGTCAGCTTGGTAGGCAATGTCTTATTAGAAAATGTATAAAAATGCTTGCATTTCCTGATTCTAGTCAGACAAACTCTGTATTAGCACGTTTTTGTCTCCTTGCTGCAAGATTAAAGTGTCTTAACCTGAACCTACCATGTATTGATCATTTTTAAAGTATATTTTTCCTTTGACAGTCAACAAGCCATGCTGTTTTGCCAGAGATGCTCTGCACCTGTGTCCTCTAGGCTGTTGGATACTGACAAAGGTGCTTGCCTCCCCCATAGTCCCTTTTTTTAGTCAAATGGCAAAGCAACAAAAGTTCTGATGAAAAAGTATCCACTGGAGGCAAACTCAAGGTTCTGCTGTCTAATGCTAGGAGTCCAAACATGAAGCTGCACCAAAGGAAATTGCCAATCTGGTAGCTGATAAATTTGGTGCAAACTTCACCTCCCCCCGGCCCCACAGGCCATACCCAAAGCATACCTAACAGCAGTCCTCTACCTAGTATTTCTAGAGATCAGGTCGTATCTGCACTCTGCAAGGCTAAAAACATGGCCACAGTGGTACCAGATAACATCCCAGGTTGCTTACTAGGCAATCTAAAACAGGACCTAGTAGACCAAATTAGCTTACTCTTCAACCATAGCCTGAGAAATAGATTTGTTCCAGTGGAATGGAAAACAGCAACAGTAATCCCATTGCACAAAGGGGGGACATTAACCAACCCTGGAAACTAAAGATCCATAAGTCTAACCAATCTCCTCTGCAAGGCCATGAAAATAATCATCATGGACCTTATCAACAAGAACATAGGTGACTTTCAAACTCTAGACCCAACCCAATTTGGCTTCATTAAGGATAGATCATGTTTATTAAACATAGTAGACTTCTTCAAGAAGGTCACCAAAGACCTGAATGAAGGTACAACAGTGCATACCACCTATCTTGACCTAGCCAAGGCTTTTGACACAATCCCCCACTCAGGTATCATTGAGAAACTCTCTCAGTTGGGGATTAACCCTTACATCACTAGATGGGTAGTCAATTAGCTCAGTGGCAGACTACATACTGTCAAAGTCGGTGACTCAACCTCTAACAGTAGAGCAGTCACCAGTAGCGTACCACATGGATCTGTGCTGGGCAGTTTACTGCTCAGAATCTATTTTTTGTTAGTTCAGGTGTAAGCAGACAGCCTTTGCCTTACAAAGTTTGCTGATGATTGCAACTTGGGTGCAATCATTGAGTCCCTCAATGATGTTATATTACAGGAGGGGCTAACACAGACAAATGATTGGTGTCAAAGCCACTGTCTACAACTAAATGCAAAAATGTGCCATTATTATTCCCTTTGCCAAAGTGGGATTCCCTGCTAATTACAGTATTGACAACACCCCCCATGGTCAACCCAGTGGTACAAGACCTGGGAACACAGGCAGATAGCAATCTGAACTTTGACCACTAAGTTTCTACAGTGGTAAGCATAGCCTTCTACATCATGCACCTCATAAATAAGGGCACCACATCCAAGTCTGAGGATGCTATGCAGCATTGTACTCGACCTTCATCAGACCACTAATTTAGTACAATGCTCGCTTTTGCATGTACCTCACTAGATACCTGCAGCAGCTGCAGAGATCACAGGGGTTTCTCACCAAGAAAATAGAGGGCCATCAAACCATGCTATAATGTATGTGGATAGACTGAAAGCGCTGTCAGTCTACTTTGTATTGTACATACTTCTGAGAGGTGACTAGTGCATACCTATAGGGCAAATACTGTGCCCTGGTCGAAATGCTGCACATCTGCAATTCTAATGGTACAAGAATCACTGGCCCTAGGGATCTTAACCTAATCTGTGACATTAACAGAACATACTTGAAATACAGAGATATCGCCCAGAGACTGCCCCTCCTCTGGAATACACTTCCAGATCATGTGAAGCAGAGCTCCTCACTGACCCTATTCAAGCATAACCTAGATAAATGGATGGGAGATCACAAATTCACCCTGGGGGTTGGTACCCATGTCCCTCATGGAAAGGGGTAGTTGGTGTTGACCATAGACTCATTCTGCAAATTACATCCACCTAGTAAGGACAACTGGGGCTACATGGGGTGAGCAT